>NW_019744110.1:1044345-1131920 GCF_002891405.2 Cryptotermes secundus
AAAGCCGCAGAGCAGTATTCCTTGGCTTCCAGTGCTTCGTTGATTTTGTGAACTAATCGGTGTGTTTGGTGAATCGTGGAGTGCCGTTGGCGGAATCCAAACTGGTGGTTAGGTAGCAAGCTGTTTGTTTCGACTATTGGAAGGAGGCGACTTAGGAGAAGTTTCTCATAGACTTTGGATAGGATGGGTAATAGGCTAATTGGTCGATAGGAGGTGAGTTCGTTAGGGGGTTTCCCCGGTTTTAGGAGAAGGATGATCTTTGCTACTTTCCACTGAGCGGGGAAGTAGCCAGTGAGGAGAGAGGCGTTAAAGATTTGGGTGAGATACTGTATTCCAACAGGAGGTAGTTCTTTTAGCATTTTCCCCGTGATAAGGTCGTATCCTGGGGAGGTAGAGGACTTGAGGCCTTTGATGATGGAGTTGACTTCTGATTTGCGAAAGCGGATGGGGGGGAGTTCGAGCTGATGCGGCTCTTCTAGGTGGTGGGTGAGTGCATCTTCGTCTTCTGGTGGGTTTGTAGTTGGGTGTGGCTGGAATACGGCCGTTAGATGGTTTTATGAAATTTAAAACAGTAACATGCATTTTCTTTTTTCGAGAAATCCATTGATTCGATGGAATCTTCTGCATTACCCACGCGGGATTATGTGTTATAGTAATTGATTTCGGAGCTTTTTTAATTCCTGAAATGAATAGAACGCGTTACAGAATACTGGACGTAAGTAAAGGTATCCCTGTTAAGAGGCCGTGGTGGACCGTAGGGTTGTTAGATGTTGAGGCTCCCACATTTTATAGACAGTCGGCTCACAGATGGCGGTGAGGTCAGCCTTACGCGCCGGCCGCCCTTTACCCCCCAGGAAGATTCCTGATGCTCATTTCTGTTACAGGCTGAATCTATCCCAGGGTCATAGTGCGGCTAGAAGGATTAGGTAAATTGAAAAAAAAATCACCTCATCGGGATTCGAACCTGCGATCCTCCGGCTCGTATCATAGCGTCTCAGCCAACTACGCAACCCGGTGCCACGAATATTGTTCGTGCATGTTACGGAGACAGGGACGCGCAATTGACTGGAGCGTTTCATACTTACTTTTGAGTCATTTAAATTAGAATTTTTAAGAGTTCCTCAGAACGAGTAGATAAAAGTGGCCAGGACGATACTAATAGCTGTTTATGAAAGTAGTATTGGTGATACCAGCATCTTCCAGAACAATGTTTTTGAACGTGGATCTTTTTATAATGTGTTTGGTTTAAATCAATACAAAATATTTTCAGATTCAAGTTATGTATTATAATTCAATGAATAACAGTTCTGAGCCAGTGGCAGATTATAATTGCACTTCTGTCTCGTGAAAGGCATCTAAAATATTTGGAGGTCGAACATATTAAGCCAGAGCTTGTGGTTAAAACGTTATGTAATGACATGTTGAGGTACAGGCTTCTAGATCCTGATAGAAGCTCTGTTGTCTGCTAACGAACTGAGACGATAAGACTTCTCTTGTGTAAAATATGTCCTAAACGTAAGGAAAATTTGCATGTTTCTGTAACGAACCCCCCTAGAGGAATGCATAAGTTCCGTAGAATTGTTTTTTTTTAATAATGTGCCAACAATTTGGCTGAATTTGTATTTACATTCTTCCTGTTTGTATAGAGATCCTTTGTGGCTGTTCGCAGTGAGGCACAAGATGGGGTGGCGGGGGTGTGTTGGGACTCTGTATAATTGCTCCATATGGTGTGGCCACCACGATGTAGCCGGAGCCTTGTAATGACCGACCGTGGACACCTGCTAACTATGACTGTAGGATTAGTGTTTGCAACTTTCGGGAATTCGAACCAGCTGTAATCCCTGCCACTTTAATTATATTACCACACTCTTCTGTAAATATTCAGAGTCCATGTTGTGACTACACTGAACGCAACCTACGTGCTTCAGATATAGTGAGATTAGTCAGTGTAAGATAGCGGGTGAAATGTGTTCTGGATAAAAAAGGACAAACAGAGACAGGTAGGGATTTCGAGAGATATAGAACGAGATGATTTGTGAGCAGGAATAGGCACAACATTTGTTACGGGGTGAACGGGTGAATGATAAAAAATATTAGGTTCAGGGGGTTTCCAAGTTACCACCTGGTAAAAGGCGATAGCAAAGGAGGTACAGGTTGAGAAGTGGCCGGTCCTGTGGTTATGCAACAGAGAAAAAAGTTGAGTACAGTCTTCACTTCGATTGAGCGGAATTTTGGCACGGCTAGCAATTGGTATAGCTACTACGTTACGCACTGGACGTCGGAGGACTCGGGGTTTGATTCTAGAGAAGGAAATAAATCTTTTTCAGTTCTCCATAATTTCCAGACAAGCTCTGGGGCCTACTCAGCCTCCTGTACAGTCGGTACCAAAACGTTTCTTTCCGGTGATAAAGCGGCCGGAGATTGAAGCTTACTACTCAACTTCACTTATAGCCTAGGATAAGAACGGTGGAGTTTTACCTCCACTAACCCATACGTCTTCGTGGCCTGGTGTTTAATTTAAGCCCAGATATAACTACCTATTATTTGGAGGGCTGCTTAAGAAGCATGGTGGTGCGGCGTGGAATTTGGGATCCATCGTTTAATCTAGGAGGAAGTCCATGGAAGCCTAGTTAGACTAGCCGAGTCTCAAGCTCCCCTCGATGTTAGCAGTCCGGTATTCGTATGCATAACTCCACAAGGTAACCCCAATACGTAATTTTTTGTATGTCTTTACTGTTCTGTATTGCAAGGATTCCATATCTGTTTCTTCGGAAAAGTAATAAACAAACTGCATTTTTGATGTCATGTAGTTACGAAAGAAGGATTGGTCAGTCATATTCCAACCTGTCCACCGCAGTGATGTATTCAAATTTAGCTCAGTCTGTGTAGCGGCTGGGCTGCAGGCTGGGCGACCGAGGAGCCAGGGTTTTATTCTTGGTAGGATTAAGAAATTTTTGTCTTCATAATATCCAGACCTGCCCTGGGCCATGAAACTGAACACTTACCTGATTCTGGTGCCAAGGTTAAGAATAGGGGATCTGTGCCCTCACTCCATAGTGTTCAGGGCGTAGTTCTTAATTAATTAAGTACGGAGATAACTTTACCTTTACCTGAGAACACAGTGATGACCCTGGTTTGCGGTCCATGATTGTGACCAGAAGGGGATTGTAAATTGTAATGAATGGGTTACGAGACTGTGTGTAGTTATGTGGCAGCAAGGTAACAACTTTTGGAAGTGAGTCTGTAATACTGTGCTTGTGGTGGTGCCGTTACTGATTACGCTTTCCCGTGTCGCCTCGTCAGATTTCTCTCGAGATGATGGAGTTGATTCACTGTCTAAAAGGGGCCTGGTAAGGTACAAAGTTATTAAATTGTTGTCTTTAGTATCTCATGTGACAGTCTATAGACGTTCATCTTTTAAAAGAGGTACCTCTTAAGCTCCTGCATTGTTTCTAACTGTATAAATACTTGTTGTAAAGAAAAGTACTGCATAAACTTAGGTAGTCCACCCTACATATTATTTTTGTGGATTTATTTTTATTTTCTCAAACCTCTAAATATAAAGACTATATTCCTTCCTTATGGAAAAGGGAGTAAGCTTGTGAGGTTACTATCCTTTGTGTATGCCATCCCATTTTATCTTTTGAACCAGCTCTCCAGTTTCCATACTGTACTGAGCTTCTTTAAATAGAATGTGTGGTAACATGGCCATCTTGTAAAAGAATTTCTTTCACATTTAGTTTGATGGCTGTAACTGATGAAGTACTGGAAATTTGAATCATTTTGAAATCTGTTGTGTACTTTCACTAGTTCAGGTCAGAACTCCTTGTTGTGAATTGAGGATGAACATATGTATTTAAAATGTTAATGTTTTAAAAGTTATGTTTTAATGAGTTTTTAGTTGTCAGTTTTATACCACCAAACGTGCCCAGGAGTTAAAATAAAGTTTTCAAAATAAAAACTATGAGAAAGTATAACATAATAGTTGGTGATAATACATCGTACACATAATTCTAACAGGAACAATTTGAAAGGTTAAAAACAAATGGTATTTTAATGTAATATTTCTTAATAAATTTAGCATACAGTGTAACAGAAATGAATCAGAATTGTATCCCCATAGGAAAAGGACATCCCCCTTTTGTCCAAAAATCATATTTTCAAATACCTTTCTGTTAAAGACAAAGAGATGTAGCACATAAACATAAAACAATGAAGTGTGCCCTCTTAACAGATCCATAGGAGACATATAGTAAAAATCACAATTTTAACATTGTGTAGATTGCATACTCAGCCCAATTAAATAACATACAAATCAACTTTACAGACATGCAAATACATTCAACAGTACCAACATAGACACTGCATTGAAACAAAGTATTGTTTCTTATATCATTAAATATGCATCACATTGTTAAGAGTTTAAATATAAATTTATATATATCGGTGAACGCCATTTTTTATGATATAGACAAAGTTTCATATAGACTTCAAGAGGCTTAACATTAGACAAGTACAGGTGAAAATAAAATTGTGTCAGCAATTTTAGTGTAGATTCCTAATGCCAAATTGTGTTAAAACCCATTTATTGAATACTGTCAAATATATAATATGTTAATGGCTGGTGAGTTTATGTATTTTGTTCAGAGAACCGTTAGCATTAAGTTTTAGGGTCTATTTACATACTTTTTGTTAATTGAAACTTAGATTGATAAGCTTGTGGTCATCCTATTTTATTTATGTTGTTAGTGTGTTTATGTTATTGTTATAAGCACTTTTGTAATTGTTATACTATATGTCTGGATCAGAAGTGACAAAGATTTGTCACCCTACACTCAGGTATGCAGTGCAAAGCCTTTCTCAAGGTTACATTGTAGTGTATTAGTATTAAGGTGTGCATGAAGTATGCTTGTTGCTCTGTTCAGTATTATTGTTATTGACACACTGCCTATTGTAAGAATAATATACAGTTTTTGAAAATATGTAGGTTAATTCTGTATGCTTCTGAAAATATATCAGCCATTTTCTTACAGTAATAAACTTCTGTTGTAGTCATATAGAACAGTTCTTGTAAATTCTTAGTGTTCTTTATTGTTCTTGTTTCAGGAAGAAGAGCTTCGTGCATCTCTGGACCCAAAATATGCTCACCTGAGTGATGACTTACATGTAGAAATAGCTGCATTTGCTCCACCAGCTGAGGCACATGCTAGAATTGCATATGCTCTCGCTGAAGTACGCAAGTACCTGATTCCTGATTCAAATGATGAAATCCGTCAAGAACAGATGCGTGAGATGGAGCTAATACAAACAGTTACTGGGGAGCCTGGGGCAGCCGGATCCAACAACGGAACTCCACCTTCGGGTGTTCGAAAACCTGTCCGTGGAGGACTTCGAGGACGTGGTGGTGGGATTGCCATTCGTGGAGCAGCAGGGGGATTGAGGGGTGGGCTGCCACCTCTCCGCGGAGGAGGCAGAGGTCTCCTCACACCACCACAAGGTGTTCTGCCTCCTAGAGGGGGCCATGCTGGCATCAGGAAACCCCTTCACCCTCCACAAGCTCTGCTGCCCAGACCAACACCCACAAAGACAAAGGTCCTGAGCATCCTGGACAGGGCTAGAGTTGCCATGGAGGAATCCTATGGTTGTGAGGATGACATGGGTGGTGGAGGTGCTGGTGGCTTCTATGAGTCCTCGGCCTATGACTCCTACAATGCCACAGGGTATGTATCTGTTCCACAGTGCTGATTAATTGAATTCAGAATGTGTATGGACTGGGTGAATAAAACTAAAACCCAAGTTTAAGTTCTGTTTGTCCTTATGACATTGTGGTGGTGCCATGGTGGAAATTTCCACCAATTCTACAACGCCCAGCACCAAATGTTACATGTTTCCACGGGTGTCCATTTAATATGAGCATCCCAGTTTTGAAGCTGTATGCAGAAAATAATTTTCACTCAGAAATGGGCCCAACTGCATTCTATAATGAGTTACCTCGCTGACCATTCTCTCTCATCCAATCACCGCCCCCCCCCCCACGCATGCAGATACACAATAAAAGGTAAACCATAAAGCTCTCAGTGTGCTTTAGCACTGTGTTATGAAGTTGTATGGGTAAGTGGAGGTAAAACTATGTTTATTTTAACCATAGTACAGATAAGTGATTAGAATTGTGCTTTGGTCACTTCATCCACATGGAAAAGCCCTTGGGTATAGCCTAGGTGGACGCGTTAACTGGTCTGGATGCATTGGTGAGGCATGCGTTTGGTATTAATCAAGCCCTGGTCATGCAGCCTGTAAACAGTGTCTTTGCTGACTGAGCTATACCAGCCAATCTCAGGGTGTTTCTTGGAATTAGAGGCTACAGTTTGGGAACAGAACTGAACTTCTGGAACAGCCATTCCCTGTCAACCTGTTTCCTAAGTTTGACGGAGCTTTTAGTTGGTAGTTACTTGGAAATGCAGATATTCAGGTAAAGGTATCATCCATGGTGTGGAATTTATATGGTATATACTTCAGAAATAATGCTTATATTCGTCCAAGTATGTCGATCTGCAAGGGAACTGTATGTGTATGATGAAGTTGAAGGATGCTCACTCATTTGCTATACACATCTTGTCAGATTGTCATAATCAGCACTTGTATCTGAATCAGCTGAATCAGTAGAAACTTGTTAAAATACCATGTTTTAACACATACTTTTCATTTGTTTATGTGTGGTCCATATTTCTTCACTCATATTGTCATATCTGCTGCCCACCCTTAAGGTCCCACACATGACTACAAGTGGACTTTTTTCTTGCAAGAATATATGTTATTTTTTAAAAAAAAAATGTCACTACCACAATGCTGGAAATGTTTTTTCCAATACGTGATGCCTGAAGCAAATTCTGAATATAGTATTCTTTGCTCTTTGGGTTGAAACTGAAAGTGTCATATGGAATTCTTGGAGTAAGAGAACATACAGCCCTTTGTTAAGAGTATGATTTATTCTGGTCACCAGGTATGGCAGTTATGAGGACTATGAAGAGGGAACTGGGGACTACTATGATTCCACAGAAGGCTACCCAGGTAAGCTGTGATCCAAGTTTTTACTGCATGGGATGAAATTATGTTCACAAAAATATTGGAATGATTATAACAATATCACCCTTTTGTTTTATGGTATTCTTGTTAAATAATTCCAGGTGGGCTTTGCCTATAGTTACTGTGTGCTGTCCTTAGTAAATAATATTTTCTGATTTTATGTCCTTAGTCCTTGTTCTTCTGTGCACACAGTACAGCATTTTGACCATTACTGACGTTAGTGTGCATACATTTCAGAATACGTGCATAATTTGATTATCTAATCCCCTGTATCTCCATGAGGCCATTTGTAAATATGCAGTTGCTTCCATCAAGTTTATAGACTGACTAGATTATGCATTGTCAAAAAGAACCACTGTAAAGAAAAGAAATTAAGTATTTATGGATTTGAGGCTCTCATCATGGTTAATTGTTGATGCTGATCCTGCTTTTCGGTATTTGGATTCTGTGAAGATAGACTGTATTGCCAACATTTCTAAAGAACGTACAGTCTCCATCTTGAGGGTTAAAGTGAGTAGTGTGAGTGAGTTGGCAGCCCATCATATCCTGCTACCTGAGGGGGGCAAGGTCTTGGTCTTGGCAAATAGGGATAGTGAATATGGAATTGGCTCTTACTAAGACCACCACCACCACCACCAAACCAGTGAGCCTGTTGGCTTGCCGATCTATGTGATATGAAGTCTCATTCATACTGTTTGCTTTGACCCTGAATAAGATGGAGTCAACATGTTCCTCAGAATGTTAGTGACACAGCTCACTTCAGTATTGTGCAAATACTGAAGAGCTAGACCAACATGGGTGAGAAACTGAGTGTATCTCTTTAAGTATATGTACATTTAAAATACAAGGAGAATTCTTTGAGTTTAAAATGGAAAACCATAATAAGATATGCAAGATTTGAAGTTTTCACAGCGGTGACTATGAAGAAAGCAGTCTTCTGGGATGTGCCACCATGTAGATGTGGTGTTAACCAACGTTTCGGAGGACTGCTTGTACTAGTTCTTGTGGTCTCTTCGCTTGCGGATTTCTTATTTTTCCTTCTACCCTGAAGATGGAGGCGATACGTTCCTCCGAAACGTCGGCTAACACCATATCTACACGGTGCCACATCCCAGAAAACTGCTTTCTTCATAATAAGATAATTTTGTTTGGTTAATGGAAATTGTAATGAATTTTTATGTCAAAATACAACAAAGGATGTAGGAGTTGCAGTAACGATCTTGGACATGGCATAGGTTTGAAGGAAAGAGAACTGTTATTTGCACTGAATGTTTGAATAATTTTATTGGTTGGAAGATGTCACTGGTTAGAACAGAGTAGAGCATATACATACACAGTTCGATATGAATGATGGAACAAAGTAGCTATTAGTAATGAAGTAATCTAGCTGGTACTTGGGAATGGAGAATTGTAGAAAAATCTTACATGCCTGGTGAAAATTGAGGAAAGAAGGAAGCTGCATAGGACTTAAAAAGAAGAGGTTTGAATTTAAAAGGTAGAGAAAGGAACACTCATGAGGCAGTGCTGATAGAAAAGTTAACGAGAAATTATACAAGAAGTTGTAGAGTTCAAAACCTACAAATTCTAAATTATTTTAATTCATCAATTTATAGTGGAATTACATAATCTGCCAAATATTTGATAGCTCAGTAAATAATTATTTTCTTTTTCTTTCGTTTTTTTTTCTCTCCAGCTTTTCTTCAGTAAACTGTGGTAGGTAGATTTTTCAATGCCTGTCCTGCTGATTCATGTTTCCTATTTGTTTAAATTAATGTTATTAATCACACATCTGCATTTCCAGTTACAAATCTACTAAACAGCAATACAGTATAATCACCTTGTAGTTACGATGTTTCTATTTACATGCTTAACATAAACTTTCTAATTGTATCTATATTCCATTTGTTGTCCTTAATTAAATGTGCAAGAACTTTTTTCAATTTACCTTCAATAATCCTTCTAGCTGCACTGTGGCCCTGGGGTTGACTCAGCCTTTAACAGAATGAGTACCAGGAATCCTCCTGTGGGGTAAAGGGCGGCCGGTGCATAAGGCTGACAACCTTACTGCCATCTATGAGCCGATTGTCACCAAATGTTAAAGGGATAGCTTTACACAGATGTCTATTGGTACATAATTGCAGCACATACTTGCGTTGTCCTCATCCAGTGTTTGTATTGGCTGAACTTTTTGGAGTCATTGTACGTGCATTCAGTGAACAATCTACATTTCATGATGGAATATTCCCACAGTTGTGTATTAGAACTTCTTCCTCTCTTTTAATGGCACCATCTTCATGTTACAGACTTTTTTATATATCCTATACTATAGGACCTATAGGTTCTATTTTACTGTACAGTGGTTCTAGCATGTATTTTATGCGCCTCCTCATAAGGATATCTTTTTTGAAATCTTTGTAATTGCAGTCCATTCTCACATCTGTAACTGATTAAATAAGCCGCCGGTATCATTCATTTTACACTAAATAAAATCATCAGTCATTGGTAGACATCAGATTTTTTGCAAGTATATGTTTTAGGTATGCTACAAGCCGGAAGGTCGCAGGTTCAAGTCCTGATGAGGTCATTGGATTTTGTTTTCAATTGCCCTAATCCTTCCAGCCGAACTATGGCCCTGGGTTTCACTCAGCCTCTAACAGATATGAGGAATTAATTAAATAAATTTCAGCACGTAATGCTGACAACCTTACTGCCATCTTTGAGCCAATTGTCTAGATAATGTGGGACCCTCAACGTCTCACAACCCTATGGGCCTTCACGGCCTGGTACAGAGATAGCTTTACTTTTTACTTTATGTTTTAGCTTCCTTGTATGTGAACACCTTTTTTGCATAATTAAGGAATTGGGGGACATGTTTTGTTTGTTGCATATTTTATCTGTGTTCAGTTCATATATGTTTTATAATGCTGTGCTCAATGTAATTGTAACAAATATTAATCATTATTTATCTTATTATAATGGCCTTTATGCAATACTACAATGCATTTTTTGATTACAAAGAAGGAGACAATGGCTGAAAATTTAGTTCACAGCATGCTCACAGCTGCATATGCAGTTCTGTTGTGTTGGCTCATTCAAGCAACAAGAATAATTTCTTATGTGTGTCACTGTGGTATTGTTTCCCTCTGCACTTGTCATCTGTGTCATGCCAATAACATGCTGTGGTATGAAGAAGTTCCATTGCAGATCTGGGATACATATTTTTTGGTGCTATTATTATTTTTATTAATGTGCAGTAGATTGATAATGATGAGGATATAGTAGGATGGTGAAGTCATATTTTGTAAACCGTGAAGGAAACAAATTCTGTAACAACTGAAACATATGCCAGTATCGCATTAATAAAATGACTCGAGTATTCTGTACTGCTAAACAAACGTTATTAATACAGGAAGTTCAGTCTTCTTCCAGAAGCAGTACTCTGGTTTTTATAATTTACGTGATAACAATAATCGCTAGAAAATGTGGTGCTGTGAGCTGAACAGTAAGAACTTTCAATTGTGTCTGTACAAGTTTAAGTGTAATATCCCACAAGAACTGATCATAAGAAAGCCCTTGAAGGGTGTTTTTTTTTTTAATATAGTTCATGAACTGGGAACACCGTGTTTAATTGCAAACAAGGTCGTAGATAGAACAAATTAGTCTAGTTACTTATTTTGGAAATGATTTCCTTCATGCCTTGTGGCCTGAAGGATAGAATGAGGATAAGTTTTAGTTTTAAGTTTTATCAGGAACTGCTGCTTATGTGTTGGATGTGGCTGCTGATAACAATAGAGATGAAAACTCGGTGAAATTTGCCATAAGAGAATAATTTAATATCAAGCATGTGAAAAGGGTTTGTAAATGCCTCTCTATGGATTGAGATGTACACAACTGTAGTAGCAGATGTCTTACTACTTCCACAACTCATCCCCTTGTAATGGAGAATGTAGATTAATGCTGCACTATTTTATTCTGTTTTTTATATGATATAAAGCCATTTGTTGGTGGTTTGAACTCCAATGATATGTCCGTCCAGCAGACTAAGGTCACATTTTATAATAAAACAATCCGGAAAAATGTAGTTGTAATTAAGGCACATATCAAAATTAATTATACCAGTAAAGAAGCTAGAAACATTTGGCACATCTGTAAATGTTTTGGATGTCACTGAAGAAGAACAAACAGGAATGAAGTCGTTTTAAAAATATTCATAGTATTCATTAAAACTGTGTGACATACTGCAAATAAATCCAGGATATAAGGCTGTCACTGCTGTGAAGAAATGTTTGCAGAAAGAGAGCTTAGATCTTTCAGAGGATATATTGCCAGATGTTATAGTTGTGAACAGATCTTTCTCTACCTACAAATTTATCATGGCAGATAAGGACTACAAACTTCCACCTGAATATATGAAAGCATAATATGTGACATACTAAAAGGCAAATTATAGCCGGGAAGAAAATCAAAGATGAGAATCTATGGATGAGATCATCAGCAACTTAGTATGAGCATTACGTAGGTACATGTCTTATACTGGAATGCATTTTAAGAGTTTTTTTTTTTATTTTTAGAGCATAGATGCATGCATATTTTGTCAGTTTTTAGGGTATAAAAATCTGATGTCTGGCCATCAGTGTTACCTGCACACAAGCCAAGGGTTGACGGACATTTTGCATATGCTTATAATTGTCCTGGACATATGTGATTTTGCTGCTGTTCACTTGGTACCTACTTCAAAAAAGAGTGTGCATGGTACTTGGTGTAGTGTAGAAGTCATATGTGTCTGTGAAAATGCAATGTGCATGGTACATGGTGTAATGCAAGTTATGTATGTCCATATGTCAGCATCTCCGTTGGTGAACAGCGATTGATGAGAAATCCTAGCAAAGTGTAAAGTTATCTTACCACTTACATAAGTTTAATTGAAGATGTATACCAATAAAGACTGACTGAAGAAAATAAAAGGCTTTGGAATATGTAACATAGTTTGTGTGGCGATCTTAAGTGAGATCAGGGACATTGCAATGGTGAAAATTATTTGAGATGTGTGATAAGAGTTATTTGTTTACCTGATATCATAGCAGTTACAGTGTCTTCTTGTCCCTTTGTTGCTTGAGCCACAGGGGTAGAGTTGCGGCTCCAGTTTATGACTTCAAGGCTATAAATGATTGCAACATGAGATGCACATGTTTCTTGTATCATTCACCGAATCAAAATAGTTCAGTTAAAATTTGTAAACAGCAAGCAAATTATTTTGTACTCCGTATGGTTCAGGGTGTGATGAACTGATTTTTGGATGTGATATTTTATTTAGAGGAGAATGCATGTACTTTGATGTTGATCATGCTGCTGTTAACTCATGTAGACAAATGTGGAATTTATGTTCAGTAACAACATATAGAACATTTCACCATGTTCCTCCTATCCAGGCTCAAGAACTTGGACAGCCCACAGACAAGCTAGTTCCCAGTTACATAGCAAAGTTGAATGACGGCCCATACAGTCAAACATTTCTTCTTGGATGTGGTGTATGTAAAAATGAGTTCATAATAAGTACAGTAGCAAGGAACTTGATGGTTTTACCAGCTACTTTTAAATGGGCAAAGATAGATGGGTGACAGAGCAGATGAAAGTTGAGAAGTCAGAGTGGGGAGAAGTGAAGAAAAGGTTTTGGTGGATTGTGGAAGGAACATATGAAGAAGGGCCACAAGCTAGTGGTTTGGGGTGCTGGAAATTAGTAAACAAGAGTTTCCTGCTGTTCTGTTGGTGAAAATAGTCTACAAGTTCCTAATTTGGAACTATCTCTTTTTAAGTATGGTTCTGTGTTCTGTGATATGCTTAATTAATAGCCTTATCTCAGAGATGCTTTGTGTTAATCAGTTTTGTTTAGTCAACGTGTTCTGCAGCAAGACTTGAACAGCTTAATTTTGGCAGCAGGCAAATTAGGTGATTGCTCCACATATGAAGGTCACAGTTGCGTCAGGGATTCAAACCATTTCTATATTTTAATTTAGAAAGATTTGTATTGTATGATAAAAAATTGTTTTACCTGTCTTAAGTAGAATATTCATTAATTTTACTTAGCATTTCATCTTTTTATTTGTGGATCTGTGTTCATTTTAAAACAGTTCATAGGCCCTTGAGCAGAGATTGATTTAAGAGACGCATGTTATGAATTGTGGAAGCCCTGGAGAACTCCATATTGATTTCTTTGATATCATGTATTATAGAGGAAGTTCCCTCTGCAGTACAGTATGCTTCATTTGGAGTGGATGGCTATGATAGTTAAAATTTATAGAATTTGAGAAAATCCTTTCAAAGTGAGAAACTGTGTGAATCCTTCCAGGATAGTAACTGCATATATTGGTATCATATGTCTCCATAAACCTGTATGCAGTTTGAAATATGGACACAAATAAGGAGGCCGATAAAAATTGATGTTAAAAGTAAGATTGGAGACAGAAAGATTTATTGGTTGAGAAACATTTATGCACATGGATCTGGCAGCTTGAATCTGCCCTTCCTCATTTGTGCAAGGGACTGTCGGACATGCAGACAGCCATTTCTGAAGTAATGGTCAATGTTATGTACAAAAACGTCCAGTGTGGCTACTTCTAAGTTGTGTTCCATTATGAGAAAAAGCAGGTTTGATTTCTTCTTACTGTCAGGACATAGGCACATGTACTCAGGGTCTCTAGCCTATGATGTCATATTGATGGAGTTCTGCCATTTGGAACTTTTTATAGAATTTCTGTGTATACATATACATTGTTACACAATTTTTGTGTTAACTTCACTGCTTACTCTTATTTGAATATAACTGTAATGGCTCCCTTTTAATGGGATTAGAAGTGACCAAGCCATGAGCGTCTCATAGTCATGGAAGGAACTTTCTTCTTAGTGTTTTGGGCTGAGATTCAAATAAAGTCTTACAGTGGAGGCCAATCAGCTGGCCAACAAGAAGTATGCTTTGTGAAAAAGGAAGAGACACTTCCCCTCAGTCAAGTGCACACTCTCAATTCATGAAAGTCTGCCAGAATTTGAGATTGTTAAATTTTCAATGAAACCGACTTCAACATTTACTGCCAGTCAGTAAAATTTTCCCTGTTAAGAAGTGTGTGAAGTCCTCTTGTGGTTTCTTTTGAGATAATATTAGTTTGTGAAACTATATGAAGTGGAATGGCGGGTTGTTAGTGAATAATAAATTTGATAGAATTTGGAAGGAAGCAGTCATGGCCTAATCAAAATACTATCTTAGAATTTGTTTGGAGAGACTGAGGAAAACAGTGAACGTCTATTATATCCCAGCTGAGATTCAAACAGAGTACCTCATGAATACAAGAATACAAGCCTGGAGCATTACAACTACACCAAGCTCCTTAGTTATAAAAATGTTCAACTCGTCTGTGAAGTGGTATGAAAGTTGTGTAATAAACTGCATGCAAAATGCATGTTAACATTTATTTTCTTAAACTAGTGTCATATATAGCATTTTTGACATTCATTATATTTGTACAAGTATTATGAGGTTTTTTCCTGAAGAAGACATGTTTCTCTTATAAAGATGATTAAAACAGAGATTGCAGTATTTTCATAATTAAGTGTAAAGAATCTTAATAGCTATTGTAATTTAGTGTGTGTCGTAAATAAGTGGTATATCTTTAGTAATTAACATTAGTTTCAGTATGAGGCCAATGATAAACTGTCATCCAAGTTTGGGTTAAGTCCCTTCACAAAGCTGATGCTTTATGTCAGTGTTACTGGGTAGTCAGTTTACCAGCAGAAACAAAATGCTTAAAATAACTGTGCTGAATTTTACAGTAAGCATAAATTATATGACACTTAATATATGGTAAAACTTCATAATATTCCTCCCATTGCCAAGCAAATGAAAGGAGACTGGGAGCTTGTCAGTTGACTGATGTTAAATGGGCTGAAAATGAAAACCTCTGTTCAAGACTAAGTGATATGGAAGAGTTATGAAGTTTGCACAGACATTCTTGATATTGTACCTACCACATAACTCTTCCAGAGGTTTTTCCAGGTTTCTTCTGTTCCCTCATAATTCCTCATTGTCAAAATTCTCATATTATATCCTTGTGAACATGATGACCATTTGAGACTTATTGTATTCAGTTTTGGGCAGATTACAATAATAGTTACACATCTGCAAATATTATTTGGTTGTGTGTATTCTCCTGATAATATTTTGATAGTTAAGTCGTTTTCAAATCCGAAACGTGAAGCTACCTTCTGTTACTAAGTCCAAACCCCAGAATATTTTCATAAAAATGTACTGCCAGTCCGGGTCCAAGCAGTATAAATTATATGGATTTTTCTACTTGTAACTTCCATTTAACGCACAGCTCAGATAGGCCCTGAATACACATTTCAAGCACACTTTTCAGTTTCCTGCCCTTATATTAATGAAGACTTCTATTTCCAAACATAAGCCCTCTTTACTGAACTTCTTGATCAAGTGGTTGGCACACATACGTCACATGTGGGCGGACCCATCTTTACAGCTGTTCCTGTAAGTTCACTTTCCTGTCTGAGGTTTGCATGCTTTCCCCCAGTCTCCACGAAAATATTTTGATAAAGGGCACTCCTCGATTTATGCAACGCTTGGCTTTAAAAGAAGTTACAGAGGATGAAATTGCATAAATCGAACATAATTTTCCCATTAGAATCAATAGCAATGGCTGGGGTGATGTGTTTTTCCCAGAAACGTTCTCATAAACACTGCACTATTGGGTCAAAATGACTTTCCTATTTTCCCTAAGACACACGTTAAGAAACATATACGCAAGATATCTTGTAAAGATTATTAATTAATTTTGCTATAACAAAAACAGTTTAGTCAGAACAGCAGGGTTTTCGGATCTACTAGAAACAGTTTATGTTAAAAGTAAGGAAAAAAAAAGTAACACTCATCTCACGGCAGATAGCTTTACCGAGTGGATAAGTGGGTAGGCTGACGGATGAGTCGTTGAATTGTATGTGGAGATTGAAAAATCATCCGTCGTTACTTGTTTCCCAACTCCTGACTTCTCACATAACAGTTTACAGTAACAAGCCAAATTCTGTTTGATACCACTTACACCTATTCGTTGCGCTCTGTATTGCGACCATTAGTTTCAAGTTTTGCTGTGTTGTTTCGAAAATTATGCTGTGACAGTTCACATATTGTTCCTTCGTCATTATAGCCCTCTTCGCCGTCGCTGTTACTTTTAATAAAGCCAGGTTGTATTAATTCGTTCACTGAGAAACATAATTCGTTGTCAGGGCACTGCAGCAACTTATCAACATGCTGTGCCTCAACCTCGTTAAAGTCGGCCTACTTACTAAGGTTAAAGCACAGAATAATTGGCTTTCCCATTGTTAGTGGCAACACAGTTACTCATGTGGTATGCCAACACCATACTGCGCGACCATGCTCATCTCTCCGTGCTTCTTTGGTTATACAAATTGCATCGTTTATATTGCTAAGCACACGAGGACGGTGTTTGAATTAGCAAATCAGCTTAAAGAATGTATTTAATTCTGATTGCTAATAAATATATAAAAAAATATATTGAAATTTTCCCACAGTTCTTTTACACTTGGTTCGTTTTATATCAGTTTATTGTATTAATTTTGCAGATATTCAACTTAAACATTATGCCTTAAAAGTGGCTATAATTTCCCGAGTCATTGGAAGATGTAATAGGATTGTCTTGGGTGGGCGAAAGACAACTTGATGTTTTTTTGTAAAGCTCCAGCAGTGCTCCAGGGCCTCCTGAAAAGTTACAAGTATTATTATTATTATTATTATTATTATTATTATTATTATTATTATTANGCTAAAGTTACAAGCAACAAGCAGGATCTTGAAATCTGCTTTCTTTAAAGTGGATGACGAAAATATTTTAATATTATTTCCTCCATACGTCCATTATATGTATTCATCCCTTTTGCTGGAACGTCAAAGAACAGGCAAATGAGACGTGGACATCCCTCGAATGGCCCCAGGGTTTTCTGATTGATAGACTGCAAGAGTTTTATATATGCAATTGCCGTTGCGAAGAATCGTAACCGTTATTTGCATTTCACCCAACAAGACAGTGATTTGATCCGTGAGCATTGCGTTCTTCTGATATGCAAGTTCACTTAGGTATTCTTCAGGGAATAACCCGTTTCATCATCAGAGTTGAAAGTTTTTAGTGAATGCTCCTCTTTCTCAACTGTCCTCTTGAATTCCTCAGAAAATATAGAGACTACAACTTCCATCTAAGTTTCAAGCTCTGGAAGCTGTGGCGTTGTTTGAATCGATTAAACCATCCACTTCTGCCATTAAACTTCTTCAGTTCTTAGGAAGGATAATCTTTTTTGATAGAATCCTAAACATTTGGAACCGTTTCCTTAATAGTTTTGAGATCTGCACGTGGATATCTTAATTCTAAATATTCAAGTGGAAAGAAATGTTTCTGCAGTTTCCAATATCTCCGGTCCAGTTTTTAGCTTTCTGGCAGCACTTAGTGGAGCGGCTCTTGCACGCCTAGATTTTTCAGCAGTATTGCGTATATTCCTCAGTGTAGATTCTTTTATTCGTATGGCAGGAACATTGTCACTTTTTTCCTCGTTTTTTGCATAACAGCACACCACATCTAACTTTTGCTCAAGATCTCTTGCTTTTCCTGATGTCATTGTTCCCTGTACTTCTTTATCACTGGCAGGATGCTTCTTACATTTTCCACTCATTATTATAGAATTATTTTAAGGGCTAATGGAATAAAGCGTATAAAAGCATAAGAACGGTAGCGAGGAAGGGCACTCGAACGATAACAAGCAAATAATATATTGGAGGCGCCCTTATTAACTTAAAAGAATGGCAGTAGTCGATGCACAGAAAAGATTGCCAGGCTGAGCCAAACGTTCCGTCCCCCCTCCCCCTCGCATTCCTCTTCAAACACATACGCAATATTGTACTCCCCGCTTCACCAGCCCCCACTCGATTGGCCAGCAGGCAAGTCAAAGCTGTTAATTGAAATCGGTGTAAATAAGTTGAGCGCATTAAAGAGAAATCGCATATTTTCGATCTGGTACATAACGAAAAGTACCTGTTCCTTACAAAATGTATGGCTTCGGCATTCTAGAATACACCGCATAGAATGTTGCATGTTTTCCAGCGTTTCGACATACATTCCAGTTATCATGTTCAGAATTAATGACTTTGGGGTGAAGTGCGGGGGCGTTGTAATATGGCTCTCTTGGGCTGTGAATCAGAGGTGAAGCCTCATTTAGATGTAGCAGAGGTGCGGGGAGCGGCCACGAGATTCGTGAAAAGAGGTGATAGAAAGCTGTGTTGGACTTAGGGAAGATTGGAAGGAAGTGTTGAAAAATGTTTCAGCGACCATTTCATTACTGTAAAGAGATTATGGAAGTGGTTTGGCTACCAGATGGTACTAAAAAGACGTGATGAATGTTTTAGCCCCTCCCCCCGTTTTCAGAGCAAATGGCGATGGAAGTGTATCTTTTGTAACCTTGTGGTAGGCAGAAGAGATGACGTTTTGAACGACCACATGATTAGAGAAAGAATTCCTGAACACGTTTTTCGTGAGCACGCAGTTAGAAGGTCCCTATTCCCGCCACTTGTTTGGATAGGCGGCAGTGAAACAGTTCACAGCACCCACGTGCCTGCGTGGATTAAGTGGATGCTCTGTGAAGGTGGTTCATTGTTGGATTTTGACAGAAGGAGGTGAAGCTAGGCGTATGTTATCATCCATCCATCTGCACCGTTGAAGTTACATGGATGTTTTTGTTCGTTTTTATGCGGGGGCGGTGCATCGGGATATTGGCAGTGACCTTGCCCATTCTTCTTCGGCCTGTTGCCGAAAGCCAAACTCATATTTAGCTCGACACGCGGAAACCGCAGCCCTAGAATTTCCCTACAGTAGGTCAGCTGCATCGTTTCTCGTTTCCGCACATTAATGGTCTTAACATTTTACGCTATATAACCGAGGAAGTTGAAAAATGAAGTGTTGTTTAATAAACTAAGCACCAATTCCATCCACTCAGTTCCTAAAATAATTTATTTTGAGGTTGATGTGTTTGAAAAACAAAGAACAATGGAAAACTATTTCCCGCAAACCAGCTTGCTTATGAAGCGATTAAGGAAGCCTGTGTTCTAGTGGTCAGAGTTCCTGGCTACAGATCCAGAGGTCCGGGTTCGATTCCCAGCGCTACCAGATTTTCTGAGAAGTAGTGGATCTGGTACGGTGTCCACTCAGCCTTGTGAGGATAATTGAGGAGCTGCTTGAATGGAAAAGTAGCGGCTCCGGTTTAGAAAACCGAATTTAACGGCCGTGGGGATTCGTTGCGCTGGCCACCCAGCACCCTCTATCCGCTAAAGTTGGCACTAACTTCGCCGACAAGCGGCGGTCACTCAGTCGGTCGGTATAATTCACTTACGGACTAAAGCCACGGACTTCGTTCATGGGCGGCAGAATAATAGTTGTATGGCAGTTCCAATTTTACCTGTAAGCCATATTGACTCATTAGAAAGTTCACCTTAACCATTTCACTTAAGGCCCAAAATGGACTTATCATAAACCATTGTCTTATTTTATGAGCATACTGCAAGGAGCTTAATGAGGCAAAGAATATATTTGGAATTCTGTATACTACATTTCGAATTACACCCTTTCAAATCTCCTTATATTTTTGGTTGATTTAAAGGCATTGTCAGTAACACAGACAATATAGTGCCAGTGGGTAGATGATAGTGAATAATAAATTGGAAAAAATGTGGAAATAAGCAGGCACTGCCTACTTGACATTTTCTGGAGTGACTGAGGACGAATAAGAGAAAACTTATTTGGAGTAATTGATGTCCTGCCTGAAATTTGAACTGTGCACGTAAATACAGAACAAAGCATTGTTGCTGGATCCAAGTTGCCCACCCTATTCCATTCTTGTTACCCCGTGTTTCACATGTGCTTATGAAAACCTGGCCTCTAAATTTATTTCAAGTTCCATTCATACCAACATGCTAAGGAAAATATATTATTCCCCAAAGCAATTTACTTACTTAGTTTAGTTTATTTAACAGCGCTATTAGTGTCTTAGACCATATAGCACCAGATGTTTAGATGATCGTGAAAAATAAATTACATAGTGGTCATGGCTTACCTTAAGGTACTATCCTGGAATTTGTCTAAATGGACTGAGGAAAGCCACGAGAAGCCTAAGTCGAGATGATTGGTGTCTTGGTCGAGGTTTGCATTAGGCTCCTTACAAACACAGACAAGAAACATGAACCAGGTCACTTGATGGGCAAAATAAAACATGTTTTCTTTAATTCCCTTATCTTAGTGTTGACATCACAGTTTAAGTTGAATATGTAAGATAAGATAAAGCTATCCCTGTAACAGGCCTTGAAGGCCCATAGAGTTTTGAGACGTGGAGGCTCCCACATTTCCCCTAGACATTTGGCTCAGATGGCGGTCAGTTTGTCAGTCTTACACACTGGCCGCCTTTTACCCGCCAGGAGGATTCCTAGCACTCATTTGTGTTAGGAGGCTGAGTCGACCCCAGGGCCATATTGCGGAAAGAAGGACTAGGTAAATTGAAAAGTCTGGACTTCCAGCTTGTAGGATAGTGCATCAACCAATTACGCTACCGCAATATGTAGTCAACTTTAGTCTGTCTTGCAACTTCTTCATTAAATTTGGTTTATTATAGACTCTGCACACGCTCAGAATTTTATGTGGTGTATAATTTGAAATTAACTTGTCAGCTAGTTATTGTGCTGCATAAACACCTGGTCCACCAAATGACTTTGTCACTGTTTTGTTGACATACTGAGAGTTTCCTTCATGGTCTGCCTATCATAAATATCTCTTGATGTATTGGTGTCAGAGCACTCCCCATCAAGTACTTGGCTTGAATCATCTCAAATCTAATGCCATGTCCAGTCTTATGTAGTTTTCTGGAATGTAACACTGTTTTATCCAAAGAAGCACAGAATACTCTGGACTGCATGAGAATTGCCATGAAAATATCAGATCTTGTGATAGTCCTGTTTATTAAAATACTGCCGTTGACAGGTGTAAATAGAGAAGCTGTTGGCAAGGAAATTGTAATCCGGGCAGCATTTCCCAGAAGACAGCACTCTTCATAACCACCACTGTGAGAACCTCAAATCCTACTAATTATGAACAGTTTTTGAAATGTAAATGTTATAGCTCTGATGGGTTTGACCAAATTATTAGGCTGTATTGGTCTGTAGCAGCAAAGTTTACTTTGACATTACTTTAAAATGAAGTTGGAGTTTCTGGTAATGAAGGCATCACATGTCACTATGCGATTTTAAGGTAAAGAAGTTAATTTTGTCTGAAAATTTTTCGCAAAACCAAAAAGAGGATGCCACTTTTTTTTGTGTCCATCCAAGAAGTGTTACCAAGTACCTCTTTTTCTGTGTTAATGTTATGGACCAATAGCATACCGGTATTTCGCTTTGTATCCCGTGAATATGATGTAATATTACCATGTGGAAGGAAGTACTTATTTCATGGATACAAGATTACCTCCCTCATACTTTTTGAATAGCATCCCTTGATAATACATATGCAGGTGATCTCATAAGACGGACTGCACTGAAAATTAATCTTTACCACGCACAGTGTTTTTTAGCTCTCATCTAGCAATAGAAGTTCACTGGCACTCTTAAACTTTATGATTAATTATTGCATAACAGTTGTCAATCTGTTTTCTATAAACATTTCTAAATCATTTGTAATAATTTTTAATAAAAACTGAGCTGACTAGAATATATACACTCCTCAGATATATGTTCATGTCGGCATGTAATAACATATTTACATATACCAATATTGAAATTTTTAAACTGATTTGCTACATTCCAGTTTCAAGATACGACACAATTTGTTTGGCCTTCAAATTTAAGCAGACCCTCTTCCAATTTTCTTGCTGAACTGAATCAAGAAACTCTCAGCCAGCTAATGTTTGGTCAATACATTGCTGCCCGGTCTTTCCCTTTCATTTCATGTGGCAAGAGGCATTAAATATGTACTTTAAGAAAGCCATGTAACTTCAGATGTATTCATACATTAAACTTAACTTGATAATTTACATAATTATAAGCATAATGCTGTGTGACATTAATAATAACCATGGTATTGTCAACATGAGCACTTAGAATAAAACTCACAACAATTAACATGTGAACTGTCTGTTAAATGGTGCAACCCATCTTGAACATTCCTCCAGTGGGAGTCTTGAGACAAGTTAACTGGAATACTTCTTGCTCCCTTTTACTCTCTTGAGACTGCTCAGTACTTCAGTATAATCTCTGCATTTCCCTCCTGTGTCAGTGCCAACCTCAAATGTACACATTGCATGGGCACTATCTACCATGCACATCTGGAATACAAGTTGAAAGGCAAATAAACACTTCTGCACTAAAAATACTTGTATATTTTACTGGTTAGTAGCACTTGTCATTGCATATGAGTAAAGAGATTAAAGGAAAGCATGATAATCTCTGTGAAAAGTGGAAAATTTTCTTTGCCTTTCTTTTTTATATTTTAATTTATATTTAATTGGAGGTCTGTTCTTTTGACCCACTAGTTTCTTAAAAATTGTTGCATTTCCTCATGAAATTTGTGAAGTGGTAATACTGTAGCTGAAAACATGACAGTAGAAGACCTGTTTTGTGATAAGGTATTTTATAATTGTTTACAAGTACAGTAGAACTTGGTTATAACATCATCAAAGGGACCTAAAAATAGTGTCGTTATAAACGAATGTCGTTGTAACCGAAATGGGCACTTCCACAGTAGCCTTATGTTAGTCGCGTAAAAATCTACCAAAAACCGAGTTAAAATGTTGCATTTCTTTAGTGAAATACATAGTTAAGTACAGACTAACGTAACATTAACGTGGAATTGCCCAAATTTGTAATATCAAAGACATATTACAGCGCTTTTCACTGACAATACACACCGCACTAATACTGTATATTAAAGGTAGGCCTACTCACCAAATTACAGTAGATTACATCAATTGTTGTGCCTTACTGTACCTAGATACGAGTACAGTAATCAGTTATCTTCATCTGTTTCCTGTTACTTGCCCAATACACACTTTCTAAATTACGTTCAATGTCCATATCAGAGAAATTCAGGAATGAAAATGACGTTACATACGAGGTTGATGCATTTGTGCATGTCGTACTAAGCAAGGTATAAAAACAGTTGCTTTATGAGGAATTAGTTCGTACCATTGAATATTTGACGCAATAGACAAGGTGTCGCAGAAACCAATGTTGCTATAACCAAGTTTTACTGTAGTTCATTAATTACCAGATTGAAAGGTTACAAAATCATATTAGTTGACTGTGAAACCACTAGTAATTGTACCATGTTTCATGTTGGCACTTCATTGTCTCAAGAGTCCCCTGCTTCCCCTCTATGATCATTTGAGCAGACACTAGTGGTACCGTCAGTCCCATCTCTACCAGGTGTGTATTGATTTGCTGTCTTTGAAAAGCAACAGGTGCTCTAGAAAAGGACTCTCTTGTATGTATGTATGTATGTATGTATGTATGTATGTAGCTGATCACCTAAAGGACACCGAGTAAGAATCTTTCTTTTTTTCTTTTCACGATGATGAAGACACCATTTCAAATTATAACAGCTGCCATTAGGAAGATTGTGTTTCTGTGTGTCAGCAAATTGAACGAGAAAGGACTGAGTATGCGTGCAGTAATCTGATACATTATGTGTATTACTGTGTTAGTTGATTTAGATGGAAAATTTGTGGGCATGTTAAACTTACTGGGCAAGGAGAGAGGGTATGTTTCTTCTGCCTTATATCACTTCCAACAAGAGGTTTTGTCAAATCATTGTAAAGCTGTGTCTGATTGCAGTTTTTCATTATTCCTCAGCAATGTTCTTGCCTTAATTTCAGTCCATATTTATGTTTAAGAAATGTTAGTTGACAGGCTGTAGATATATAATTCTGAGTGGATGACCTTGTTCTCATTTGGACTTCCTTCTAGTACAGTAGACTCAAGTGCAGATGCTTGAAAAATTGCTTGACATGTAGACATTTGAAGAGTACTATCTTCTGGGATATAACGTCCTGAAGTCTGTTGAATGTCAACCAACATTTCGGTTGACTTTCAGCGGACTACACATCATTAATCCCAGAGGATAATACTCTTCGTAACCACCGATGTGAGGACCTCAAATCCTGTTTAGGCATTTTGTTTAATACCGTGAAATGTATTCACTTTTATGTTACCGTATGTCTGCATTGTCGGTCACGGTAGCTGAGCGGTCTAAGGTGTGCATTGTCTTCGCTGCCTCGGGATCGTGGGTTCGAATTCCACTTAGGGCATGGATGTTCAGTGTGTGTGTGCGTGTGCGTTTTTCTGTGTTTATGTACGGGTAGAGGCCTTGCGACGAGCTGATCACTCGCCCAAGGAGTCCTACCGAATTTCTAAGATCTAGTAAATCGACGTGAAACGGAGACTTTCATGAAGGTTGGCCAAGGCCCAAATTGAGGCTGTAGCACCAAAGGGATATCTGTATTGCGTGTATTATAATTATGTTGAGAGGCTTCACCACAAATGATTCCTTACTTGAGCCTTAGAAAAATTGACTCGGTATCAGGGTGTAAATCTCATATCCCTGTAACTGCAGAGTTGCTTATGCTGCTTTCATTCTGCATTTTAAGATATTCAGTTCTGATTAATTCGGCTGTAAAGCAAATAATCAAAAGACACCAATTTCAGGCGTATAGTTTAATTCCCACATATTGTATTACAAATCGATAAAACATCTTGAGTGGTTTTAATTGTAAATTTTGGTATGTTTCTGCCATGTTAATGCACTTAGTAACACGCTTAGTCCCACTTAAAAATGACAGGTGGTAATTCTTATAAAATAATTATTAATGCAGAATTATCGAGAAATAGCGATACAGTATAATCTGTTCGATTATGGATGAGAGAAAAACATTGTGAAAAATGAACTGTTACCTCTTTTTGCTAAATAACAATTTGACCTACAATGGTGGGCGATTTATCCTTCGTTGTGAGCCCTCTTTCTGAAACGATTTAGTTCATACGGTTCTTCTCGTATTTTTGCAGGATCCCCTGTGGCATTTGTTTGAACGCCACAGCGTTCTTTGCCAGACCTTATGAGTGTTCACCCATGCACTGATATCAAATGGCACCTCGCATCAAAACAGCAAACCTTTCAAAAAATTAACTTCCAGCTCCATTTATTTGGCCATCATGCATGCCAAGTGAAAGACGAGACACACTTTTCTTGCTGCTTTGCGCTGGATGCCATCTTAAGATTTTCCATGATTCAAGCAGAACCGGTACACTGAATATCACATAACAGAACCCCCATGTGTAATTAACACATATGCAACAGACAAGCACCGTACCATTTACTGCTTTTTATTTTCATAACGTTTTACTTTTATCCATACCAGAACAGACCACCCTGTATATTCATAAATAAACGAAAGTAAAAAAGGCAAGGTAAAGCTATGCCTGTAACAGGCCGTGGAGGCCCATAGGGTTGTGAGACGTTGAGGCTTCCACATTTTCTAGACAGTCGGCTCATAGATGGCGGTAAGGTTGTCAGCCTTACGCGCCTGCCGTCCTTTATCCCCCCCCCAGGAAGATTCCTGGTAGTCATTTCTCTTAAAGGCTGAGTCGACCTCAGAACCATAGTGCGACTGGAAGGATATGATCACTTGAAAAATCCATTGGCCTCATCGGGAATCGAATCCGCGACTTTCCGGCCTCAACCAACTATGGTACCGCGTGCCCCCAAATAAACAAAAGTACAGTTTATATATATGTGGGTATGAGGTAATGTCAGAAAAATTTTAAATAAGTTATTTATATGTGAGATGATGATACAGTTTTGTTTCTTAACTCTAGGTCAGAATGTTAATAAAATCACTTCTCATGAAGTACACACTGTTTAAACATTTTGTCCATAGTGTGAGCTGAGGCAATCTGACCTCATACTATAGCTCCGAAACCAGTGGACAGATTTCTACAAAATGTATTATCATTATGTCTGTATGTACTAAAACGTTTCGGGTCAGTTTAATTATGAACCATCTGTCCACATGAAGCTGAAATCCAGCTTATTGAGTGTCTCAAAAATGAGTGATTATAAAGGAAATTAGTACAGTGTATAAAATGTAGATTTAATTAAGATCCAAAACTTGCTTGAGCCAATTTTGTGTCTGAATATTTAACAGAATGCAAGGAAAAATAATTTCTGATCATACACAGTACGATTGGCTTCGCAGCATTAGATTTATATTGGCAATAAATGAACATCAGAGTTAATGAGATGTGCAAAATAGTAAAGAATGCATTTCGTCTCTTGTTTACTGCATATTTTATTGTAAAATGACGTCCCTCGCACGTGTATCTCCTTTTCTTTGGACAATGAGTATAGCAACGGAAGAATGGCCCGCACTTCTGTGGTGCAGAACAATACCATATTCGGCCCCCAATTAAACTAGCGTTCTAAGCCTTAAGAATAACGCTGGGTTGTCCTACAAGACTGAGCTTTTGAGTATGGCAGCATTTTACAGGAACACACAGTTTAGCGATTGTCACAGGGTTCCATAGCAGAAAGTTATTGCTGAAGGTCTTCATTCTGTTGAGACAGATACCGTGACGCCACTTCTCTGTTGCAAAACTACGTAACAAAAAGATTTATAGAATTACTGGGTTTTTTAACTTTTTCCATCATCCGGAATTCTAGGTAATAGCGGACACGACGTTTCGGAAACTGGATGTGTTTCCGTCTTCAGGTGTAAAGGAAGACACCTACTCAGGTAGACCCCTTAGAAAGAGCTAATCCAGTGCTCTTTCTAAGGGGCTCAACTGAGTAGGTGTCTTCCTTCTCACCTGAAGACGGTAACACATCCAGTTTCCGAAACGTTGGGTCCTCTGTCACCTAGAATTCCGGACGATGAAGAAAGTCTAAAGCCCCAGTAATTCTGTTTGTTATCCACCATCGTCGGAACCCTTTAGAACCATAAGATTTGATTCTCCTTTATCTCTCATTCTTGTTCTTACATTTTGAGATTCAAAATAATTCATTTTTATTTTATTTGTACTGTGTGACAGAGTACAGCAATTCTTCCTGACTTCTGCTAGCTTACTCATTTACATTAACCTACCTCACCCCAAATACTGTATCCAGTAAGAGTAGAAATATTTGCATCATTATATTACCAAGCCGTATAGATTTTATTCAAAGAAAGCAGTGTGGTCTGTGTACACAGATCTTCAGCCCTGTAATCGCTGAAGTGCTCCAACCTTCGCGTAGGAATGCAGGAAGCTATGTGTATAGTTGTACGTTAACCACGTTGTCTAAACAGTATGCTACAAATTTGTGTACTTGAAGCAGTTCAGAATACTACACAACTGGAAACATCATCAGCTCGAATGTGGAGAACAAATAATGCAGATATGTTAGTGAGGAAACCTATTGGAAAGTGGCTACTTGGAAGATATAAAAGGTGATGGATATAATTTAGATGGGTCAGGTTGTGAGATGGACGGAACTAGGTCAGAATAATTCCCCATGGCTGGCTTTGTTATTAGCTATGTTAGACCGTCAAGTTCTTCTGCCTAACCTCGTATTTCGTTATCCCAAGGAACATGACACATGTGCTAGCTTGAAAGTGTTCCGATACAAAAGCGAACACAGCGCTGTTGTGGGATGGAATCTGGAGCCTGCCTCTGTATGTGTTGATGTACACATTTATTTATATTGGGATCCTTCGGTTGTTAAAATAATGAGCGTGACAAGTCACAGAAGAGAGCACAGTATGTAGGAGGTTATGAGATGGGAAAATGGATCGCCTGGAGTATCAGGCTAACATCACTTTTTGTCAATAGAAGCACGTGTGCTTCAAACGATACGTGTGTTTCAGACTGGCGAACACTGTCCCAGTACAGTTAACTGTATCAGAATTCAAGGATGGTTGTGAACCATTGGAAAGTGACCCATATAGCAGGCTGCTTGCGGCACTGAATAATGTGAGGAGAGGAGACTGCAGTGAAGTTACAGAAAGTCTTGAATTTTCGTTTGTAGGTGCCACACACCCTCATTTAGGATCTACAGAGGTATCATAATTGCCAACACATCCTACCAAGAATGCCGATGCAGGAACAATGCTGTGATTTCAGTGAAAGATCGACGCGAGTGGTACATTTGCCTAAACCTGACCCAGTCACAAATGACAAGCCCTTTATACTCATCTCACCGAGAGCCACAGTATCGCTCTAAAGTTGAAGTGTTGTTGGAAGTCTGTTTCTGTTATCCGAGCATCGTGAACAAGTTTATTTTTGAAGGTGGTATAGTCACCAAGGAGATGTTCAGCCATGAACAGGACACATTTTGAAGAAAGCAGTCTTCTGGGATGTGGCGCCTTGTAGATATTGTGTTAACCGACGTTTCGGAGGAACGTATCGCCTCCGTCTTCATGGTAGAAGACAAGAAGAAATTCGCGAGCGAATCAGCGTGAGCAGGTGGAACAGACTCAGACTGGGTCTGTTGCACCTGCTCACGCTGGTTAGCTCACGGATTGCTTCTTGTCTTCTATCCTGAAGATGGAGGCGATACGTTCCTCCGAAACGTCCGGTAACACAATATCTACGCGGCGCCACATCCCAGAAGACTGCTTCCTTCATAGTCACCGCCGTGAAAACCTCAAATCTTACGGGACACAGTTTGCCTGAGGCGTCCTGAAATGTGGGTGTCTGGCGACTGGATTCTCCTCTGTGACATTGCTCGGGTAAATCAGTCACCGCTTGAGCAGCAGAAAGTCGCCAAGCATGAGACTGAAGTGCTTTCGCACGCGCTCTCTCTTTGATCCCGCATTATGCAGTTTCTATTTTTCCCGTGATGAAGGGTTGTCACACGGAGTGAAGGTTCAAGTGGCTTTGAAGATTGCATTGCAGGTGATTGAGCAGAAATGTTTTGAATATGATACGAGCGCCAGCAGAAGTATACGCAAAGGATGATAATTTGAAGGCAGATTCGTCTAAGAGCTTGTTAGTGGTGACAAATTTAAGACATGGCTTTTCTCGTCTCTTTTTAAGCTACCATATAGTGGAATGAAAACATAGCCACGTGATAGAGTGACAGTAGACGGGTTTGGATTGGTAATTGGATTTATTGAACTCTTACAGATCCATGCCTACAAGTAATTATAACATTTTCACTAATTCACACACTTTACAGATCACTAGAGTACCCACTTAAGTTTTCGCAGCATTCTGTGTCTTTACCAGTCTTTTGGTAACGACTTCCAGCGGTGGACATTCCTCTTTCTCTGTGTTCCCGAACTGTCCCGGCCTCAGCTACACCAACTCTTGACTAATTGACTGAACTCACGCCCTACGGACTGTCTGCTTATAACGTCGGCGCGGACATCACAGGAAACACCGTATGTTGCTGTTTATGGGCCGTTGTCTAGGGCCGCCGTCATTGCCTAGCAGTGGGCCTACATACCACATTTTAAGGCTCTTTGCTCCGAATGGCCCACAGGCGTACCGCTATTTCTTCTTTTCCGCTGGCTGTGCTTGAGACGTCTCTGATCGGCCTCTCCTTCCTTCCCCATTTGTCATTTCCCACGGTGACTACTGTCCACCTTCTCCCGCTGCTTTCTCCTTGAGACCGCTGGTCCCGACCACTTCCCTGATAAGGTGCGAGCCGGTCCAGGTCTACTACCATCATCTTTGTTCTTTTCTGAGGGCTGTGATTTGGACGTCTAGACTGCTCGCTTCACGACGTCCACTCCGAGAGAGTGCCTGACGGTCTTGTTGAATGCTCTCTCGCTTCCTAGACATAGCTTCCGTCGGTCCTTTATTCCATTGTTGCATTTCGGGCACGTCCATCGTCTCCTCTCGAGCATCGGTCCTTCGGTGGCTCCTCTTGCAACATTGTCCCATCCTGGTTCCTTACGCGATGCAGGAATGGCACGGCCGGTCATCCGTCTGCGGGCGGCGGCCATCTTCCCGGACCCACCTCTGTCTTGGATCCATTACTTCAGCTATCGGCGGTACCCTACGGCTAGATGCCGGTCCGCATATCGGTCCTCCAGTGCCCCTATAGATTCTACTGCGATGTCTTCATTAGGGACTTCAAAGTTAGCCGCTCCGTCGTCTCTTCGCCAGGCCTTCATACTGGCTTCCATACTTTCCTGATGGGCGTCCATCTTGGCCATTATTCTTGAATTGAACCCATCTCTTTTCGCGCGCTCAGTTGGTAGGTTCTTATATCAACCACCATCCTTTCGTGGAATTCTTTATCTTTGGCTAGCAGCCTTTCCATCCTCTATTCCGTCATTTGTTCCATTTTTATGTAACACGACGATACAACTATCAACTGCAGTCTTCAGTCTAGCAATTCAATCCGACTGAGCAGTCAATTCAGTCCCAATTCTGACACCAGTTGTCACGTGATAGTGACTATAGACCGGGTTTAGATCGGTAATTGGATTTATTCAACTTTTTCAGATCCGTGACTGCAAGTAATTATAGCCATTTCACTAATTGACACGCTTTACAGTTACCGTAGCACACACTTAAGTCTTCCAGCTGAGGACGTTCCGCTTCCTGAGGGTTTCCCAACTGTCCCGGCCACCGCCACAGCAGCTCTCCAGTGACTGACTGGACTCAATCCTCACTCACTGTCCTGCTTACATGTCGCCACGGACCGTACAGAAGAAAAAAAGAACTCCGTCTGTTGCTGTTTGCGTGTCGTTGCCTATCAACGGGTCTACTTGCCACATATTATGTATATGTGTGTGTATATATAGTATATATAGAGAGAGAGAGAGTCATTGGATTTTTTTTATTTGAGCTAAACCGCACTGTGGCCCTGGGGTCGACTTAGCCTCTAACAAAATTGAGTACCAGGACTATTCTTGGGGATAAAGGACGGCCGGCGCGTAAGGCTGACAACCTTGTCGTCATCTATGAGCCGATTGTCTAGAAAATGTGGGAACCTCATCATCTCACAACCCTATGGGCCTCGACGGCCTGTTACAGGGATGCCTTTACTTGCTTTTAGAGAGAGAGGTCAAAAGATCAAACCCTATGAAAATGGTTGCTTAACCAGTTATGCAGCTGGCGTGAAAAACGGGAAAGGGCACCATCGTGACGAAATCACATGGCACTAGATATTAAGGGATATCTTTTCCAATGAAGGATATCAGCGTACTGAACGCCAATACTGTCACGTGTCACAGTGACTAAGACGCTGGTTTGGATTGGTAGTTGGATTTATTGGATACTTACCGGTCGTAACTACAAATAATTATTACACTTTTGGCGATTTCCCCACTAATACAAATCACTCGACACTAAGTCTTCTCGGTTTATTTAGTAACAGCTCTGCACAATGGCTATTCCTATGCCGTTGCCCGCTGCTTAACACTCCACAAGTGAACCATGACCTGACTCCTGTAGCGTCAGTTGTCTTCAAGATAACTCCTCAGTACGGACGCCGCGGAAAACACAACCTCTGTCGTTGCTGTTGTTGTAGTAGAGGTGTATGTACCTCGTCGTTGCATAGCAACAGTCGCAGCGCGGATCAAACAGAAAACGCCTTTCTTCTATTGTTGCGTGCGTGAATGATTCGGACATTACCTACTAACGGCCGGTGTTTACAGAGTCACTGCTTAGCACCGGGTCTGTACGCGACAGTACTATTCGCTGTCAGGTACGGTCCAATTAGTTAACCGTCTTTGTTGAAATGAAGATGACGTGTAGCATGGAGATTCCCCAGTGCCCAGTGGAGGATTGACTCCGCTCATTGTGAATGTTGCCCCATCAGCCCACAGTTCACGGCACTGTCAGTCGGGTTCATGCAGGTTTGTGCAGAAGCTGTCGATAGAACTGTAGGCGAAGATGTCCCCTGGCTATGCCCCTTGTACGAGTTACACATGAGAATTACACAACTCCGTACGAAGTGTATAGGCCAGTCTGAGAAGGGTCTGCCCTTTTGAAGCGAGACAAGTGCTGGTTGCTTGGTAACATGTACAGAGAGAGCATGTAATGTTTCCTCTTAATTCTTCACGGTGCTTATGCGGGCGCTACCGTGTGTTCTGGTGGCATGATTTCACCTGTCTCCTACGGTTGCGGTGTGCCGCTGCAAACCATGTCCGTAGCATTGCCCCCGGTTTGTATACCAACGCTGATGGTAGTTCGAAGTAGCTCAGGCCGTACACAGAAAGCATATCAGCATACTCGACACTAGTTTGCCGCCGGAAGTAATGTGAATCTTGTGACGTATTGTAGTCTCCGTGACACCACTGTACAAAAGAAATCGAGACTAAACGTTCAAATGCCATAACTGAATAGTCGTGAATCAAACAACTATTCCTACAGTTTGAGGTACTTGTAGCAGTGGTTATGAAGAGTTCTGTCTTCTGTAATGTCACGTTTAAAAGCAACCGACGTTTCGTATGAAAATATCGCTTCCATTTTCAGGAACGAAAAATAAGCGAAGCAAGAAACCAGATTGAAGAAGATAGTAAACAAAATACAAAATATTTTATGCTACAAATTGAGAGCTGGTATAGCGACAGGCTGGACGACCAAGAGGTCGGGGTTCGAGTCCCCGTAGGGCCAAGAATTTTCCCCTCTACATTTCGTCCAGATTGACTCTGGGGTTAAAACGGCCGGGACATGAAGATGACCACTCACCTCCAACTAGTGCCGAGGTCAAAAAAACCTTGAATCTTTATATCCACTCCTCCATACGCTTTCATGGCGTAGGGCTGAATTAGTTAAGCACAGGGAAAACTTTCCCTTTTATGCTCCAAATTACTCATATCTCAATAACTTTAAGTTTGCCGTTGGTCTTTGATCAACCTATGTATGTGCGTCCCTCTTTGGGTGAAAGAGAATATGAAGTTGCTGATCTTAGGAATCCCCGTTTTCACTACGATAGTTCAACATTGGCACTGCCATTAATTTATACAATTTTTATTTTGTAGAAGATAATGAATTTAACGCTACTGTTTCCTCAGTATTATCCATGGTAGTAGATCACAGTGTACCATACTAGTGAGCACAGTGCCTTAAAGTTTCCCATTTTCAAACAAACTAATGAAAATCTATACTTTTAACGCTTGTATATATTCTCTGTCCGTAGTTATTAGTTATTTTCGTAGTTTTTCATATGTTCATTGTAGTTACAGTATTTATGCAGGCATCTGGAAAGCTGTAAGCTTTGAGCCCCAGTAAAATACTAGTATATTGCATTAGAAACTTTTGGCAAATTACCAACCAACATCTCCTAATGCACACGGTTCTGAAATGGAGATAACGGAAGAGAGAAATTACGTATTTCGTATATTCTTCAGTCCACAGCACATCTCTTTCAGTGTTCCATCTAAAAGCCATCCATACATTCGTCATATAAAACGTAAATAGTGCTAAATGATTGCACATTCATATTCTTACAGTTTTGATTGCACTCCTGTTCACATGGGTGCAGTGTCATCATCTGGTGCGCTTCGCAGTTTGTGGTGCTGGATTATACTCAAAATGCACCGTTAGTTTTAAATTTTTTGGAGATACAAAGTAAACTGTGCCGCTTCAAACAGGCAGTGTAACACTGGACTCAGTTCCCATGCCCCGCGATGCAGACTTCGGGAAAAAATTCTCTCTTTGTATTTCATTAAAGTTGTGATGAATTCCACTGATAAGTATGTTTCGGTATGTGTGTTTTGCGTATTTATATATGTATGTAAATGTATATGCACATACTAAGTAAATAGAAGAGAAAAGGAATGTGGGAGGCCACCAAATGGATGGAGTGAACAGAGAAAATTGTAATTAGAATGGGTCCAATCCTTGAAGATGATGATTACTTGTTGGGGCCAAGGTGTTAGTTCAGCTACTGTTCGGTTCGCATGAGTTTTCTCAATAGTTCATGTAATAACAGTTGTTAATATTTCTTTATTGTTTATCTCATGGAAAACAGCTTTTTATTTGAAATTCAGAAATGCATTTTAGCATTTGCACAAGTAGACAAGTATGCACATGAACAACTATATGCGTTCACTTACCAATTTTCCCATCTTCACATAAATGTTATTATTTTATACCGCCATTTTTAATCACACTAGAAAAGAAAGCATTCTAATTGTATGGAATCTCAGTGAATTGTAGTTGTTTTCGTTTTCTGTTTGTCCGACCCTCTTGCTCGCAGACGAGACCGGCAACCGATGGAAAGGATTCAAAGCACCGGCAGCTTCAGGGGCCGCTACGGATCGCTCGCGATTCCGCCCGGCACCCTACACCCGCCCGACCAAGTAATGGGCCAGCCGCGGCACCACCTGCACCAATAGCAGCAGCAGTGGCGGCATCTGCTGCTGTTTTACCCTAAGTGACAACAGCGGAAGGGAGGGGGCGGCCCCGCACCACCCCCACCCTGCTCCGCTCTGCTCTTGTGTGTTTGAGAAATTCTGCGATGATGCAAGATGTGAGTGAAGCTGCCCAAATTTCAGATAAATTCAACCAAGAAAAATGGAATTATGTGATGACAATTATGGAGTGGAAGTGTGTCAGTGGCAGTGATTGCACAGCATGGAGACTCACTCTTCATGCTTAGTATCCATTCTTGTGAATATGTATTCGGTTACATGTTTTCAGTTCCCCTTTAATCCGTCCTTTCACATTTTAATATTTGGTAAATCCTATACCCCCCAAATGGTGTCAACTTTAATTATTCCGAGAGTTGTTTAATACTTTTGTAACTATGACTTATAATTTGTTTGTAACAAGCCACATAATTTCATCTTTGTCCCTATGTAATAATCACAGGACCAAATGAATGTAATGAAAAAGACAATCACAACAGGTGACTGATTAAGGAACAAAGACAAGGTCTGAATATAGGAACTCCAAATTAGTTATGATAACAGAAAAATCTTGGTTGGTGACATTCCAAGCAGCACAAAGTAACCAGGAACCTTACACACATGCATTGCGGAAGTCAGTCAGTTTTCTTGTTTAGTTCGTTGGTGCCACTATAGTTGTGCCAATAAAGTGTTTTTGAGTTCTGTAATGTGGAAGGCAGGATTGGCATTTCTTATTACAAAAATTTGTTCATGAAAATTAAGGTGGAACAACTATGCGATAATAAAGGGTATTGATAATAGGGCAGCATTGCTAAATTAGTATTTTAATAATTATGACACTAATTGAATTGTCTTTATACATAATCTTGTACTTGTTTTCATTTATTTTTATTTTAGTGTCAGCTTATTCTTAACATGAGAAGTATGCTATGTATTATGTAACACATAGAAGTTTAGATATATTAGATAATAACTTATCTTGCAGCATTGTGGTGTATGCTGAGTAGTTAGATTTTGCTTTTTCTAGTAGAAGTGGTGGCAGCTGGCTGTTCCACCTTAACGAGTTACTCCAGCTCCTCTTCTGACTAGCCACTGTGTTTTTCTTATATGTGTTCTCTAAATAACCTCTATTCTTGATTATAGATGTGTAAGAAAATAGTTGGACATTATTAATCAACTCCCAGGTGGAGGGCTAATTTACAGATGGACAGCAAATTAATAATATGTAGTTTGAAAGAAAACTATCATCCTTTGTTTTTAAAGAACTTACCTTCCTTTTATGCCAATATTTAAAAGAAAAAATGCAAACAAGTCCAATCTATGTGAAACTTAATGACATAATTGCGACAGTAGTGTACAGGCTTAAATGTACTTGGCTGCCCCAAGTGGACTTTTTCATGAATGTAAAAACCAAATCCCAATCAAACACTTAAATAATTCTCTTGTTTCCATGAAACTGGATCTAGATATTTATATGTCTTTTAAAAAACTATAAAACAATATTATAATAATAATAACAATAAAAATAATTACTAGTAGAGTAGAATGAGATGTAACAAAGTCCTTAATTTGTTTCATACAGTTTTAATTTTTCATAAGATTATCTTTGTAAGTTTTTTTCATTATTACATTTGTGAAACCTTCACCCCAAATAAAGCTGTTGTCTGTAGAAATGATGTGAAATAATTTTGTAATAATGTAATGTGATTGAAACCTATTTTAGACGTCACCAGGTCACTCTTAATGTAAATCACAGCCATTTAAAACAAACTAAAACAAAACTTGTGGCCCCAGAGTCTGGAACCGAAAATATGCCAGGTAAACCAGCAGCTCAATTTCTAAACAAAGTAGTTTCCAATTATAGTTTTTATTTTATATGCTAATTATAAATTCCTCAGCCCCTAACTTGCATTCTATAACAAAACCAAAATTAAAGCCCAGACGCATCTAAAATGATTAAAGAACTCAACCCATATATTAATAAAATGGAAAAAAAAAGCATCCTTATTGGATGTAAACATTTAAATAACAGACACTTCCTCCATCTTTACTTTGAAAATAAACAGTACGTTAGTACATTGCAGTGCTAAATGAATTTATAGTTAGCATAGTAGCATGTTAAATTATGTGCATATATTGATTATATAAATTTGAATTTAATAAGACAACTTGAATATGAAGTGTATTGTAAAACTGATTATTTTTTATCTTATTGCAGCTTGGTGGTGATGCTGAAGACTGACAGCTTGAAGACACCACCAGGGGGCACCCTGGCACCTACCTACATGTCTATTTGTGTAATTCATCAGTTCTGTAGAAATTACAACATCCAATTCTTTTCAGCCTTATACCATTCCAGTTTTTATTTGATGTTATATTACTTGTTAAATAAAGATATTTTTATACATACGTGACTACTTCCAGAGTTACTTTTCAGTTTCCTGTCCAGACACCAGAATGATACAGCAGTTAACAATAGTCATGCCTTTCCGTGTTCCACAACCATCCTTCTAAATTCATATCAGAAAAGTTCAAAACACATGCAGTATTTTTTTTATGTTTTGTGTTATATTAGAGTTAACTAGACTACCATATGACAATGGCAGCCATAATTTTATCTAGGTTGTACATTCTTAAACACATTTCATTCATTCCAATATTGGAAGTGATGTAAATGTTATGAATGATAATAGTTATTTACAGACTATGATAATACATATCTCTAAATTGGTTTTGTGTGGCTATTCAGTATTGCATATAGGCACATCAGCACATCTCTTCAGGTTTGCCTATGACATTTGACGAGCATTCAGGCGTGTATATGGAAGCTTCATTTACTCCATCCATTATGGATGTGTTTTTACTCTCATATCATTTCACATATAAAAATTGCATTAGGGTAATATGTTTCTGTAAAGGTAGGAGTGCTTTGCTTTGACACTATGTGTATGTGCTCCTTCATCTGCTGCCTTTTAGTTCAGAGAATAAATGTATTTATATCACAGTGGGACATTATTAAAAAACTTGTTACATGGGTTTTATAGTTGTTTCATGTTTTGTGCCATAAATTTTCTTCAGAATAACTACTCCATCAGAATACTTCGTTAATTTTTTAGGAATGATACATATTGCTGCGTGGTCAGGCCATTCTCCTTGATCTACATATTAGAACAATTTTTACCTCTACTGTTAAATTTGCATATGATATTTAAACGTGGACTTGAGTCACTTTGACAGTAACTGCAATACTGCAATAGTATCTTTCAAAACAAGAAAGAACAAGAACAAGAAAGTTTTTGGTTGCATGTTGTAACTGTTCCATCCTCTTACCCCCTCCCCGACACATACACACACTTGGCAGATAATGTGTGTCAGTGTTTTAATTAATGGTGTTAATACTGAAAGACCAGTACAAATTTATAGGAAGGAATTTCATCTTACGCTCTTCATCTACAGGAGAATAATCTGAGAGCCTGCCCCATGTCTTTCAGCCCATCCTGCATTTGGACTGACATAGTCAGTGGGCCAGTAGCTTAAATTCATTAAAATTTCTATTCACTATCCAGTAAAACTTCTAAGAGCTGACATGAAATGAGTTTATGCATTGTGCAATCCAGTCATTTCACTTCTTGTGTCAAATTAAAAGTTAGGAAAAATTTCTGGCATAAATTTCAAGATATTGTGGATCTAAATACAATAAAAATATTCATACAGTCATAAATAATTTACACAGGGATGTTGTGAACAAAAAGAACCAAATCAATTGCCAAATACTCAGAGAAGAGAATTTGAATGGAAATGTAACGCCCTCAAACATCCCTCTTTAAAATGTCTTAAGACACCTTGTACTGGAAACTGAGCTTTAAAGTTGCAGGTTTTAACTGGCTTCAATTTGTGTGTAGACTGTCATTATTACATCCCTGAACAAGGTGTCATGTGATTTCCCAATATTGTCCATACAAATCTGGTCAGTTATCATCCTTACTTACTTACTTACTTACTTAAGGAGCTGAGCCCTTCTTGAGGAGAAGCCAAATCTGCAGCTACTCAAGAATTTCCCAGCATTTTATTGAACCCGAAGGTTTATTACCGTGTTCACAAGAGACCTCCACTGGTCCCTATCCTGAGCCAGATCAATCCAATCAATACCATCCCATCCTATCTCTCTTAAGATCCATTTTAATATTGTCCACCTACCTATGCCTTGGTCATCCCAGTGGTCTCTTTCCTTCTGGCTTTCCCACCAATATCCTATATGCATTCCTCTTCTCCCCCATTCGTGCTGCAGCCCATGCCCACAACATCCTCCTTGTCTTCATGGGTGTAATTATACTTAAAGAAGAGTACAAGTTATGAAGCTCCTCATTATGCAGTTTTCCCCAACCTCCTGTCACTTCATCTCTCTTTGGTTCATTATTCTCAACACCCTGTTCTCAAACACCCACAGTCATCCCTTAATGTCAGAAACCAAGTTTCACACCCATACAGAACCACAGGCAAAATTATAGTTTCGTATATTCTAATTTTTATATTTTTGGACAGCAGACGAGAAGACGAAAGGTTCTGGACTGAATGGTAGCAAGCATTACCCGAGTTCAGTCTCCTCTTAATTTCCTCCTGAATCAGGTTTTGATGTGTTATCATCGTTTCCAAATATTTGAACTGTGCCACATTTTCAAAACATGTTACTATCTTTATGTCATGATTTTGCCCTGCTTTTTGGTGAGGAGACAGCAACGTATACTTAGTTTTCTCAGTGTTTACTTCTAGACCAACCTCCCTGCTAGTAGGGTCAATTAAAGTTTGTGTGTTTCTCTTTATGATGTTTATATTATCACCCAGTAGATTCAGATCATCAGCATAGGCCAACAGCTGATATGTCCCATTTAATTTCAATCCCAGCTGTTTTTCCTGGACCTACCTAATGGCATATTCAAAAGCAAAGTTGGAAAGTAGTGGCAATAAAGCATCTTCTTTTACACCATTCTGGATACAAAAATTATCAGACAAATGTTTACCTATACGGACTTTACCATATGTTCCGTTTAAACAGATTTTAATCAGCCTAACTAGTTTCATGGGTATCCTGAACTCTCTCAGAATGTTGTACAATACTTCCCTCCTAACTGAATCATAGGCAATCTTGAAGTGTAAGAATTGGTGATATACTGTCTCATTGTACTCTCATTTTTTCTCCAATATCTGATAAATGTAAAAGATCTGATCAGTAGTTGATCGGTTACGTCAAAACCCACTCTGATTATCCCCAATAATGTCATCTATATATAGACTAAACTTTGAGAGAAGAATATTGGATTAAATTTTGTATGAAATTGATAGCAGGGATGTCACCCAATAATTACCAGTTTTATCACCCTTGTGAACTGGTACAATAATAGACTCCTTCCACTGACAAGGCAATTTTTCCTTATGCCAAATAGAAGTAATTAGTTTATGGATACATAATATTTCGCCTTGTGCTTGAATAAGTTCTGCCCTAAATTGATCACTACCTGGCGATTTATACCTTTTTAATTCTGCAGTAGCACTTTCAACCTCAAAGTGCTAGGATCTCACCCTTTATTATGCAGTGTAATAAATGACAGATGGAAAATGAATAATTCAGGTAGGCAGTCTGAAAACATTTCTATTTGGGAAACCACATAACTCCAGCACTTTGTCACATATTAGTTACATACATGAGAAATTTTGTTCTGCTCACCCTGGCTGCTGCTTTGATGTGGTTAGCCTGGTGCCACTCCTGTGTACTTCGCTGTTATTTCACGATGTGGCTTCACTGGAACTGAAGTACAGGCATCTGCATGCAAGTAGACACAATCAAGCCAGGCATAAATCATTGGGCGACATTACACATAGTGTGCTTTCATACAGGAAGCAACTTTTCTTTTCAAGATGTATAATTTCTCCCCAGTATTATTTATGAATTGAGTATTTCAGAAATCTACAATTTTCTGTTTAATGTTTGTAATTTATACCGGCTATGATTGGACAAATGTGCTGTCTGTATAGATGAGTTATGATAGTGTTGCAAAGGTTCGCAACCCCTTGTAGTTTTAGGAACTTTTGAGTCTGATGTCTGGGGTCATGCCCTCTACTAAAATTTATAGCACGTCAAGAGGTTGACCTGCTTCCACAAAAAAAATGTTATATCTACCCCTGCCATTTTCATAAATTAGTGGAGTCCTGGAGTGTTTCGTCTGGGACCTACCCTTCAACAACCGCTGGTGTAACTTGAGCTGCGTGAGGGTTCATGTCTCGAGCCATTGGGCTGCAAGCTTAGTTTAGATTAGGTTTTAAGAACATACACACAGTCTCAATAAATCCTCTATAATCTGTAGTGAGTATTTGCTCTTTGTGGTTGGAATACACGCACAGGCAGCCAACTGACAATCATCATCACTGAGTTATTACGCTACCGCTCGGCCAACGTAATTCAGTCGACCAGCCAACATCTTGGGTCACGACAATAGCACTTCTGGTGTATTCTTTCAAAGGATAAAAAATGTAAAGTTTCAAAAAAAACTGTCAGAATATTAACACAAAAAAAAACAACACTCAATTAAATATCTTGCTGACATTTATTATTCTTGAAATAATCTTCCAAATACAATACAGTTGTCTAATGTGCAGAAATGCAAATGTTTTAATTGAGTACAAATTGTTTGTTTTTTTGTGAATGTTGAAATAATGAACTGGGAGCAGTGCTTGATGGACCCAGCTGTGTTTTGGTGAGGTGTTCATGTAGCCCTGACTGGCAACTGGAGTTATGTTGAAGCCCTCAACAGTATTCGTGTTCATGTAAGTACTAGATTATATGCAGTGTGGCCGACAGGTTGCAGAAGCTGCTCCGATCTGCCCTCACAGGACTCATGCAAGCTAAGAGCTGGTGCAAGAAGGAAGTGTGAGAGATCATCTCTTGGTTTCAGGTATTTTCTTTGTAGGACATATATCAGCGTTTCCTTACTGCAGTAATTCACTTTCAAGTTCTCAAAGAAGTGAATGCAAATAAATGTGCTCTGGTGTCACGACTAACTCTGGCAATCAGAACCACAATAGGCTTCAACCTTGGACTTTCTTGTAGATTTATTCTGTAAAACATGGATAGACTGCTTCCCCGTAGGACTGAAAAATGTACAGCAACACCGTTTCATTTGTGATTAGTTAGAAATTCCTGTATTTTCATATTTATAGTAGTCATGATTATTTGCTTAAAATTTCTCACCTGGGGAACCGATTTCTATTGTATCAAATAATGTTTTGTTTTTTGTTTTTTTTTCTTAAGGAATAGTAAAATTTCCATGTATATCAGATTTGGCTGGAAAGACACAGGAAGGAGTTGAGTACTCATTTAATGTTAAAAAATTACGAAATCTTGTCTGTTATTACGGTAAGAAGTAAAGATTGCGGAAAAGCAACTTCAACCCGTGTGTGGTAAATGCTCGTATAATTCATATAACATCGCGATCGCAGAGCAGCTGTACAAATACCGGAGGAAGGAAAGTGACAAACTGACTGGTTTCCTCCAAGCATTGAAGTCCAATTTCTAGAGCACCTTGGTGCATGGACAAGAAAATAATATTTGATGCAGAGTGAAGCCAGGACAGATCTCTCAATTCAATTTAATTGCGTGTCTAATGACCGTTGACCAATCATCTGAGGCACATTAAATGTGCAGTAATTTGTGACCCAATCTCTTTAGCTATTTGTCTTCATAATCACAGAAAAATTCTTCCTTCAGATGGCATCACGACACGTGTGAAAACTTCATACATCCACTTTGATTAACAATAACAGCTCTTGTCACCTTGACGGCACTGTTATAACCAACTAGTAACTTTGCTCACATATTGTAGACCATGATATTTTAATGGGGTCGCTTCATGGCGCGGGTGTTATTACACTAAGATACGAGTCGTAATGGTTCCAGTGGGAGCAGATCAGCTATAGAGAAAGACGCGGAAACGTTGCCAGGAGACATAAAAATAAATAGGTCGAAGAACACACCGACTGTCCTGGCAGATGCTTTCTTACGTTTACGTGTTCTGTGCAGGTAAATACAGGCCATTATAAGCCAAAGCGGCTTTCCCCACTTAGTCGTATCGTCTGATTTCGTTGAACCCAACGTAGGTAGCCCATGGAGTTAATACAGTATTGCTGAATTGTTTCTTTTTATTGCTAGTGGGGTGGGACTAAGTCCCTTTTACTGCGGACACTTCTGGCCTATTGTACCAGCCCCAGACGATAAGTGAGGGTGATTGTGGAGCAATTGGTGGAATGAAGATTGGCAGGGGAAACTGAAGCACTCGGAGAATACCTGCCCCAGCACCACTTTGTCCACTACAAATCCCACTTGACTATACCCGGCATCGAACCCGGTCCGCCGCGGTGGGAAGCCAGCGACTAACCGCTTGAGCTATGGCGCGGCCCTAATTGCTGAATTACCTAAGCTTTAATATCATCGGATATCAAATGTTTTATTTGTATTGCAGTGGTAACGGGAGCCTTCTACACATTAAAACTGTCTAGTTCTGATCAACTTTTCCTTCGAAAACAAGCGGATAGCTGTACGTACTTTGCTCGTTTTCATGTTCAGTAGTCGAAATCAGAATTATATCTGTTTATAAGCTTATATAGTACTGTCTCTTTATCGTACACATATGATTTCCAATCATTCGCCTTTGAAACGTTCTGTTCTCAGAAGCTACTGCAATTGCCCTGTCCTGATGACGTATGTCATTACGTGGGACTCGTAATTCTCAGGTTGAACGCGCTGAGAGCTAGTGTAGTAGTTCATCAGCTGTGGAAGAAAAGTGCGTTGTTTGGTGATAATAAGTTTGTGAAGGACCAAAGGAATATGATGACAACTCCGAAGATTAGCTCGAAGGCATTTAGGATCATCTGTCCGAAGGTAAAACCTTGATACATATGATGACCAGATTACTCTGGCAAATTGTAGAAGTTTGTGCTCTACATATTCAGTGATAGGTTAGAATATTTATTACTGATTGTGTTTCAGTGATGAAATTGATTGAGCTCTTCGGGATTTATAACGTGTGGATGTGGGATAGACTATTATTATGTTTTTACTATTTCCAGAATTAGAAATTTTATTAATATATTGGGAACAGCGATTATGAAGAAAAAAAAAACTGTAATAGATGCTTGAAGTCGAGTCATTTACAAGTAAAGCCAAATTCAATTGTATGCCTTCGTCACATCGTTAAATTAAATGATGAAATGGCTTATAAATATTTCAAGAAAAGTGTCAGACCTTGTATACGCGTGAACGACAGGAACAAATCAAAATTCCAGTCTTGAGAAAATCAAGATCACGTTAAATGTGGGAAATGCTTGCTAACATTAGATTCAGTATCCCGCCATCTCAAGTCTTAACTAAACAACGTGTACAAAGTCAGCATTTTATGAGTTTGTATGTGCTGAGAAGAATGTTTGGAATGAATGGAAGGAAGTAACAGCTTCATAACTTGTATGTTTCTCCAAGTATAATTAGAATAAGCAAGTGAAGGAGGTTGATATGGGGAGAAGAGGAATGCATATAGGATACTGATGGGAAAGTCAGAAGGAAAGAGACCACTGGAAAGACCAAGAGGTAGGTTGATGAACAGTATTAAAATGGATTTTAGAGAGATAGGATAGGATGGTACGGATTGGATTGATCTGGCTCAGGATATGGACAAGTGGAGGGCTCTTTGAATACGGTAATGAACCTTCCGGTACCATAGAATGCTGGGAAGTTCTTGAGTAGCTACACAGTTGGCGGCTTCTCAAGAAGGGCTCAGCTTCGTGAGTGAGGGAGGAAGGAAGTAGCTGGAAGATGGGAAAGACAATGCGAAGAGTACAAATAATGGGCTTTCCGCCAAATTTTATTACGATTAACAAATCAAGAATAATGGAGGAGAAAGAAATACGAGGGGCAGATTGGAGAATAATAAAAATGAATCTGCAGTGAATAGGAAGGACTAGATTCATCTGACACAAAATAGGTACCAGCGGTGGATTCTAATGCACGGTAATAAATCTGCAGGTTCCATAAAATATGGAGAGTAGCTTTGTCAGAAGAATAACATTAGCTCTCTTTATGAAGGATTCAGCTGCATGTAGTTAGTAGTGTGAAAATTGTGACATACAGACACCCTGGATAGCGCAGTCGGTATAGCGACTAGCTACGGCCTGAACTACCGAGAGGTCGGAGTTCAAGTCCCGGTGTGGTCAAGAATTTTCTCTGCCTCACGTCGGCTCTGGGGTTCACCCAACCTCCTAATCAGTGGGTAGCGGGGGATCATTCCTCGGGGTTAAAGCAGCCGGTGAAGCTGACAACTCACCTGCAACTAGTGCCGAAGTCAAGAAAATATGCATCCAAACCTCAACTCCCCCTTACGCCTTCATAACGCAGTGCTTAATTAGTAGTTAAGCACAGGGACAGCTATACCTTTATAGGCACACACCCTACATGAGCGGAAATTTGAAGTCGTAATAAGGACTCTGGCAAATGACACTCCGGACTGGTAAGATTGTGCATAACAAAGTGTGGCCATGCAATGGCACTGAAATTTTTTTCTCTGAATTTGCCAGTGACATCACTCATGGAGTTAAGCCCTTCTTGAGAAGCCGCCAATTATGTAGCTACTCAAGAACTTCCCAGCATTTAATGGAAACCGAAAGTTCATTACCGTGTTCACAAGAGCCCTCCACTGGTCCCTATCCTGAGTGAGATCAAACCAATCCATAAAATACCGTCCAATCTCTCTAAGGTCCATTTTAATACTGTCCACCAACCTACATCTTGGTCTTCCCAGTGGTCTCTTTCCCTCTGGCTTTCCCACCAATATCTTATATGCATTCCGCTTCTCTCCCATTCGTGCTACAAGCCCTACCCATCTCATCCACCTTGTCTTGATCATTCTAATTATACTTGGAAAAGAGTACAAGTTATGAAGCTCCTCATTATTCAGTTTTCTCCTACCTCCTGTCACTTCATCTCTCTTCGGTCCAAATATTCTCCTCAACACCCTGTTCTCAAACACCCTCAGTCTGTGTTGCTCCCTTAATGTAAGAGACCAAGTTTCACTCCCATGCAGAACCACAGACATATTTATAGTTTTGTATATTCTAATTTTTGCCGGTCATGCTAGCCGAGCGGTCTAAGGCATGTACTGTCTTCGCTGGCTCGGAAACCGGGATTGTGGGTTCGAATCACACTCAAGGTATGGATGTTTAGTTTGTGTGTGTGCGTTTTTCTGTGTTTGTATACAGATAGAGGCCTTGCGACGAGCTGATCACCCGCCCAAGGAGTCCTACCGAATGTGTAAGATCTAGAAAAACCGAAGTGAGCGGGGAAGTTAATGGAGATAGGCCCAGGGCCACTGGGGCTGTATTGCCAAGGGGGGGAAAAAATCTAATTTTTATGTTTTTGGACAGCAGACGAGAAGACGAAAGGTTCTGGACTGAATGGTAGCAAGCATTACACGAATTCAGTCTCTTAATTTCCAATAAATAACGACAGATATTTCGTCAAATTTTCTCATTCTATATAGTGCCAAATGCTTGGGGCATTGATGTGTAAAATATTTGTAAAATGTGTTTATCTCTGTCCTGTATAAAACGAGGCATAGTTCTGAAGTTTCTTTAAGAAAATATTGTTGAGTATCAGTAGCTATATCTGTAATGAAAAGTTTCAATAATTTGTAAGCTCCGTAGGATAAGTACAGAATATTTAATCAGTTTTCCAGTTCTTTCATATATTTTCCTTCGTACTGACGGATAAATGCCTCAGAAACGCTCCCTGGCGAATCGTTTAGGTCTTCAACTTATATTATGCGCACTTTGGAAATGTTCTTCACGGTGCTTCGTAGAGAATTATCGCATGTTGACATGTTTGGTCTTCTAGGGGGCCACGCCATAGTAGAACCTCATCGAATCTGCCATCCACGGCTCGTGTTATGAATATATTAAGGAAGTGTTATAAACAGAATACGCTATCTTGCTGCAGGATGCATTTCGATTCAAGACCCGTGTAATGCAGTTGCGGTTCAAGGCACATTTTAAGCTTGTTGGGAAATGCTGTGTGACCACGTCACTCGAAGAAGTATAGCCCAGTGAAATGATCCGTTGAAATTTCTACCCACATAATGCTGTGGAGTTGTTACTGCTAAATTTGCTTCTAGTAATGCATGCTTTCCTTGTGTCAAGTACAAACATTGACGTCCCTATTGCTGGGATATATAGGACACTCGTTTGAGAAGGAAATGTCTGGTATTGGCTGAAAGTAAGAAACTCCCATTTTCCTGTAGGCAGCCTCGTTTTTGTGTAAATATCTGTCACTGAGTTCATTAATGTACCCAAGCTTAAATGGACTCGACTATAAATCTTTTTATTATTCTGCGTGTTATTTAATGAGGAATACTTAAGTCAGAGAAACATCTTCAATGTGATTGTTGTACGAGTAGCATAGTATTCTAACATGTAGTAGATCCGTTGCTGATTAACGGCTTGGCAAACATCCCCACGGCAACGATTGGACTACAATAATATGTGGTTTTTTCTGTACGGTCCGTGATAAGGAGTTATAAATGGGACAGATGTCGCAAACGTCGTTTTTTTTACTGTTACATGTCTTGACGCATGCCGGTGTGCGGCCAACGTAATGCTTGAAGCTCTACGCTTGCTTTTCTTGTGGGTTATTTTACCACTCTATCCATATCTAAAATCTAGAGCGCCGAATGATGGGGTGGTCAACGAATGATAAATTAGAAAGGAATTGGCCATGGGCTACAGGGATATTCCCAGGAATTTTCCTGGAGGGACCGAGTAAAACCGCGAATGTCCTCCATTAGAGTAGTCGGTTTCCCGGGCGAGATTAGAACCGAGCGTGTCCCGAATAGAAGTCTCTATCATTTCCGCAACTTTAATCTACGTGGTGCTGATAAGTAAACGCCAACTTCATTGACAGCTTGCAAGGCTAGTCAGTTTCGACAAATGCTTATGTTAGATACGGTAACAAAGTGAAACTCAAATTCGCTGCAGGTGTGCTGATCGCAATGTTTTAAGGACGTTTCCCGATTAAGACGCGATTTATTACTTCTGGGAATGTCTGAATGAAAAAAGTAACAGATCAGTAACTTTCGATATCGCCAGCTGAAATTAAAATAGCCTGTATGTATATATGAGGGGCAGGCAGTAAATGGATCACCGTTTGAAGCAGAATAGCTGTAACTTACGTAATAGGTTCTCTGTTCTTATCACTAGGTAGCAACATCGTCCAGCTACATGACAATCTAGGTAGGAGACTTGCATGCGCATGTTCACAAGTTGGTTTCAGCAGTCGAAACGGCTGCCGTTCTTGAGGATTGTACTACCGAAGAGCAGAGTTCTGTTGTGAGTGTTTTGTGGACAAAATGTCTGTGCTAAGAATATTCATAAATAAATGTCTTATGTTTACGGTGGGAAGTGTTCGTCGCGTAAAGCGGGTCACAGCTGGGTAGCAAACGTTTCCCTGACGACAAAGAGGTTGAAACTGAGATGCGCAAGTAGCATCAGTGTTGGTGGAGGATACATCGAGAAATAATTTTTTGGGCTTCAACTAGCACATATTTTACGTTTTGTACCATTTGTGATCTATTTACTGACTCTCCCCTGTATATATGTATGTGACAATTTTTGTACAAAGAAAAATAAATACTAATTACGTGTAAATCAGCACATATTTTCAACAGCCTCTCTTAGGAATGTGATGACTATTTCCGAAAATACTTAAATTTCATCTCTGTTTCTGTAACTGAAGGAGATGCACGTAATTGAATTCTTTTCGTATCATGTTGCTTTTAAAGGGCTTAAGGTACGTAATTTTTTTAAAACGCCGAATCGAAAAATGAAATGAAATGAAATGAAATGAAATGAAAGCATTAATTACTATACTGAGGCCATACGCCCAACGAGTTGTAATTAACTAGGTAACTGGATTTTTTACAGACATATTTTTATTAATGGCGTAATAACTTTTAAGGCATAGTTTTGCGTAGAATTACTGCTTCAAATATATTTTAGAAAACTGTCACAGTGAGGCCTAATTTGTCTGAAGTAGACGGAAAATCAAGGCCATTGATGGGTGCAAAATTTGCGTAGAACAGATTTGGAAAAGTTACTGTCACGTGTATGATTACTAAGGACAGGGTTTTTGGTTGGATGTTGGATTTATTGACAACTTATACACACAAAAGTACAGTTAATTACAACAATCACAGTGACTTACTCCAAATATCACTGCACCCACGGCACACGTAAATTCGTCTCTCCACAGCCGGACTTTCAACTTACTCTTGACTGTCACTAACTCTTTCCTGTACAGAACTGACTTGGTTGTCCAAACTGTCTTCCTTATAAATCCTTGGCTCGGCCAGCGCAGAAAACACTTTTCATTCTCATAACCGTTCCCTAGCAGTGGCCGTCTGTTCTTGCTTATTAAGAATCTGCTGCCTACCAACAGACGTTCTGTTCTATATTTCTCGGCCATTGCCTAGAAACGAATATTGTTTCAGAGCCGTTCGCTAGCAACAGCTATTTCTCTGGCTCCACAGTTCTTCCTGTGAGCATATATGCCAGTTTACTTTCATGGATCGATGAACGTTAGTGAAAGTGTACTAGTGCTTCTGTTCCTCCAGATTCTCAATATCTTTAGTGCATACATTATTTATGCAGCGTGATTGTAAATTTTTGGCGTGGTTTCCGTTGAATATACGAGAAGGAACCCCAGACAGTAATTTAGAATCACTCTGTATAACTCAAAGGGAGTTTAACATAAATATTTTTCAATCTAATCCCCTATGAGTACTGAGATGTTTAGTTTTACGCTCTTCACTAAATTAGGTAGCGGGGAAAATTCTGAAGTGTGAGGATGTGTGCGGACTGAGGATCTGACACTTTTACGCAAGTAAAGCCCAATTTATAAAACAAATCCGATTATCCAATAATAATGTCGCACATTTTGTATTCACTTCTGTGGACTGTGTATTTCTTGTGCTGGACTTGTACATAATTTACGCATACAGTTTTGCCTGCCAGCACTTTATGGCCCTGCCGTGGGTACGAGTGGCAAGCAAAGGAGAAAGCATAGAACTCTTGAAAAGACGGCACAAAAAAAAAAAAAAACTAAAAGTCACTGAACAGACTGGTCAGTGGATATAAAGACAATTCTAAACAACAAAACGAACTATTCTTTCAAGCTCAGACCTCCCCCTCGCATCAATACCAGTACGGAGGGTTGGAGAATGAAGGTGGATTCCATATTTCCTCAAACTTCCTTTCAACTAAAAATGATTTCCGATTGTCTTCACTGGAGTGAGCCCGCCTTTCTACTGTTTCATATAAAAATAAATCACAGCTGTTGCCGGATCGGCACCCATGGGCCCTGTTGAACGGGACACTCTACTCCAATTCCACATTTCTATTCGGTGCACTTTGCTGTAAGGTTAAGTGTCTGGTGTCTTCCCTTCAGATTTACTCTTATTTTCTTCGTGGATTAGGTAACACAACATCTATATCGGCCTCAAAAGTTTCCTTCCAGTGTCTCCTGTTTTTCTCCCTCCTCTAGTCGTATTGTCTGCTGTCTTCTATCACCCGGCTCGCCGTTCTGTGATATCGCGTGTGTTATACTTCATTCGTCTGTTTTATTTTTGCCGGCTTTCGGTTTCTCACGTGTTTCTTCTTTTGTCTAATCAGTTGTGAATAGGTAACCGCCTCTGTGATCTAGTGGTCAGAGTTCCTGGCTACAGATCCAGTGGTCCCTGGTTCGATTTCCATCGCTGCCAAATTTTCTGAGAAGTAGTGGGTCTGGAACGGGGTCCACTCAGCCTCGTTAGGAAAAGTGAGGAGCTGTTTCGAGGAAATAGTGGCTCCGGTCTAGATCCATCCATCCATCAGTAATCTGTCAGACGACAGGTCCACAGTCTCTTCCAAAACAGTTCCTCCACTTAATGCGATCTTCTGTTTTTGGAAAGCTCGAGATGGTTCAAGTTCGTATAGCAACAGGCGTGACCAGAGTGGTTTGAACGGCTGCTGTACTGCGATGTGGAAAGCAAATGGAAAAACTACCGGTCTAGATAGCCGAGATTAACGGCCGTGTGGATTCGTTGCGCTGACCACGCGACAACCTCTATCCGCTAAAGTTGACACTAACTTCGCCGACAAGCGACGGTCGCTCGATCGGTATAGTTCGCTTGCGGGTTAGTTATGCATAGGTTTCCTCCTTTTGAGGTCTCGTGTGTATATTCCACTGCCAGTGTATTATAATTTAAAAGCAGGCACTCCTGAGCAAAATATCTGTATATAACTCAGCGCATTTATTTGTATCTTTATTCGCTGTGTAATGTAGCCCGCTTCAGTCACAGGTCCTGGCTGTTCCGATCTGACGAGATGTCAGTTTGTTCGGTTCAGATGTTTGTTGACACTCGATACAAGATGTGCTCTAAAATTGGGCGATAAGTGTAATTTTGTAGAATCAAGAAGTGATGTAAAATATTATAATGCATTCGTTTACACTTCATAAAATATTACATTGCCATGTGTAGGGTAGTATGCTTTACGAGAATGACAGGTTCTAGTTCGGATTATAGGATTTATTAGCACCTTGGTTATAATCTCTCTTAATCACATTTAAATACAGCGCTATCGCTGGTTTACACACCACTGGTCCTCTCATGGTACCACAACTAAAACTCAGAAACTATAACAGCCTCACGGAATCACACACTCCAAGTATTACACATAAGTGAAGCCTTCTAATCACACTTTTAAGTCTTCACATGTCGACGATCTTTCCGTGGATATCTTCTGCCGAGAACTCTGTCACTGTCACTTAAAAACCGAAACTTGTTATGTTTGTAGCTGTCGTTCTATAACCTCCGCACCGACCGTGCAGAAAACACAACCTCTATTGTCGAAACGTGTTTACCGAACCGTTGCATAGCAACTGTCGCGGCACGGACTCCATAGAAGGCCAGTCACGTGATAGCTACCTAGCTAATCCGCGCACGCTGACTGTTGCCTAGCAACGAACTATAAACATTCATCCTATAGTTGAGTGCGCTTAAGCGAGGTGCTTATCGCGTCGTTGCCTAGCCATACACGTTACAATATTTTACTTAAACTAGAAATACGCCCTAACATGGCCTTTGACGTAGCGAAGAAACACGTATTTTAAAGTCATGCAGATAAATTGTGTTGTAATGAAATTCACTGCTGAGAAGGGTGACTGGGCTACTGGGTGCTTAAGCCTTCACTGAAAACTGTCAGTAAAGAAAATGGAAACAGTATACGGAATGGTCACGTGCCTTAATGTGCGCCAGCGCTGCCTGTGAGACTCCTTGGAACTAGGTACGTCTGATATGAAAACCACAAAGCACTTATGATGCCGATAAAGGTGAAGTGCAGCACTTCTGCGTCACCTCAAAAATCATAGTAGAGCGACGTTCTAAAGGAGTAAAGTCGCGAATGGGCAGAAAGGTGTGACAAGGACGTGGATTGCAATGCCGCTGGGAACCTCGAACTACTCTTCGTGGTTTGCAAAGGTAGGAGAAAGAAGCCGGAGTTCTGTGATGCGATGCCGCATGGGAATAATGGTCACAGTATCAGAAAGTGGCTGCACGACTCCGACCTTTGTACCCTCTGGATTTTTGGCATTTTCCCTTGCATCGATCTTCTGGATCTGTTATTCATATCTCGGATGGTTACGTCTCTCATGTTAACAGTGAGGAAACCCTGTCCTTTGGATACGCAATCAACATCCACTCGTTAAGCTTACACCCGATACCACTCACTTCTTGCAGCCAGTGAAGAGATCCTTAAAAAGTCCATGAATTCTGCCTTTAATCAAGTGGACCCTCTTTTTCCTTCCTTTGATGCTTTCCAGCTGCTTCTTTACTCCTCTCCGCATAATCATGTCACAGAATTCCTTACTCTGGTTGGATGTACGTATGTACCAGGGCAACTGGGTCCAATGAATAAATTTCAGGGCATAACACACGGAGGTATGAGATTTCGTGTCTGAGGATTCTACATTTTGACGTAGCAGTAGAAAAACGTCGTGATTCGGAAGATGGATTCTCGTAGTAGCAATGACGTAACACAGGCAGGTAAAATTTAAAAAGGATGTAGATGATTCAGAATAACGCACACCAATTAAAATAATATTTTCAGAATTTTAACAAATAATTCTCACAATTACAGGCTAATCAACTCCCTGAATCAATACACAACTCCGCTTACAACGAAATACAGCTCATTACTCTCGGATTATTTAACATGGAGTCACTTTTCAACCCCACCACTTGACTTGCTTTTGCGGACTGCTTCCCCAGTTCTTCAAAACTCGATGCCAACTGATCTTGTAGGACCTCCCGTCCAATTTTCAAAGGGTGCCACATAATTCTGTGACGGAATATGATCAGTTGCTAGGCAACGGTTCGGTAAACACAGTCTGAAAGCCGGAATATCAACAGAAGTAGAAGTTCGTTTGCTAGGCAACGGCTCGCAAACACCCTTTTCCGCTGCAACGAATGGTAACAAAGACATTCCCATGTCAACGGGAAGATTACAATTACCTGTTCGAGGTGGTGGCTTCTATTCGGTTCTCTCGAAGTCATGAAAGAATCGCGATTAATTCGTAAACTGCTAAACTTTGTAATTACGTGTGGCAATCTTTCGCATAAAGGACATTTATACTACGTAAATTTTGCACACAACCATGCCACCAAATTGCATTTAACCTATTAGGAGCTTTGCGTTTCTTTGGGGAACCTACTAATTTCGCTTAGTGCGCCTGTCCCTCCATTATTGTATTCGCATGAAACAACTCGAAAAAAGCGAAAGAGATTTGCACGAAATATGATCTAGGAGAATTCTACGGAAAACTGTAGAGCAGATCAACTTTGACTTTAACGATCTATATGTGTTTCTGGGAGCATCTCGCTGAATGTTTCTCGGAGAGAGGTATTTTTCCAACAGAAATTGTAGAGAAAAACGGATATTTTATTTCCACTCTACTTTCTTCATAAGTCTTAGAGTTTTAGGGATAATCGAAGGCAATGTTAAGAGGACGTTATTAGACCGCAATGTCTAACCTTCAACATGACCTCAGACACACATCAAAGATATGAAGAAAAAACAAAATAAATTCTTGGTTGAATTTAGTGCTGTATTACAGCGCGACTTTGAAACATGTCTGAAAAAGATTTCATGTATTCAAGTCTCTTTAGAGTGTGTAGTGACAGTCTGTTATTCATTCAGTATGCCTATATAGAGCCGATCGCTGTGGCCTGCCGTTTAAGGCATGAAAGGTTTTCGCCCGTTCAAACACTCCGGTAATGGGTTCGAATCCCACTCGGGGCATGGAGGTCTGTGTTTGTGCTCTCATGTGTAGGTAGCAGCCTTGTGACGGGCTTCCTCGTCCAAGAAGTCCTACCGACTGCTTATCGGATTAAAAAGCTGAAAGAACGACCAGGTCCCAGACTGGTCTTAAGAGTCATTAGTAGTAGACCTACATAATTTTAAATTCTTGCAGATCTGTGTATCATAACCTAGCAGCGAATGGTTCATGAGAATTTAATGTTTGTTTATTATAACGGAATAGTTCATCATCCTCTTCTCACTATTTCATTTATACAAGTAATTCCTTCTGCCGAAAGCGCCTATTAACTATTCGCTGTATACTTTTCACACTTGTTGCTTATTTATGCTACCACCAGAGTCCGTATGAATAGGTCTGTGTTAGAGGTTCTCAACCTTTGCGAAAACGAGGCCCGGTAAATTATTTTTTTGTAATACGAGGGCCCGGTACCGGGCAGCGGCCCGGCGGTTGAGAAACACTGGTCTATATCAAGCAGCAATTTGCACGTAAATATGTTCGGGGAAACTACTGTTCCACAGGGATCATAGAACAATGCACTAATGAGATTCTGATTGCTTCTACTATTTAGACCATGCACACTAATATTTCGGCTGTCCTGTACAGTTTACTGTCCACCACAGTCGTATTTCTTCTCTGGTAGCATGTACTCGTATATCACGCTTCTAGAGCACGCTTACCTGTTCCTAAAAGTAAGTAAAGGTATCCCTGTAACAGGCCGTGGAGGCCCATAGGATTGTGAGATATTGAGGTTCCCATATTTTCTAGACAATCGGCTCATAGATGGCGGTAAGGTTGTCAGCCCTACGCGCCGGCCGCCCTTTACCCCCAAGAATATTCCTGGTAGTCATTTATGTTAGAGGCTGAGTCGACCCAAGAGTCATATTGCCGTTGGAAGGATTAGATCAATTGAGAAAAAAAATCCAATGACCTCATCGGGACTTGAACCCACGACCTTCCGGCTTGTAGCATAGTGCCTCAAGCAACTACGCTACCTAGGCCGCACCATAGCTCAAGCGGTTAGTCGCTGACTTCCCACCGCGGCTGCCCGTGTTCAAACCCGGGTCTGGTCAAGTGGGATTTGTGGTGGACAAAATGGCGCTGGGGCGGGTTTTCTCCGAGTACTTCGGTTTCCCCTGCCAATCTTCATTCCACCAAATTCTCCATCATCATAATCACCCGGGGCAGGCTACAATAGGCCAATCAGTGGCCGGCGTGCCAAGTGGACTCAGTTGGACTCCACCCCCCACTACCGCGTGCCCCCGTTCTTGAAATTATATGAAATAATTATTTGAATTATATTATACTGGGCACTATGCTACAAGCCGAACTTTTTCATTTGGCCTAACCCTTCTAGCCGCACTATGGTCCTGAGATCGACTCAGCCCCTAACAGAAATGAGTATCAGGAAACTTCCTGAGGGGTAAAGGGCTGCCGGCTCATAAGGCTGACAATCTGTGAGCCTACTGTCTAGAAAATGTAGGACCCTCAACGTCTCACAACCCTATGGGCCTCTACGGCCTGTTACAGGGATAGCTTTGCCTTTTATTAATAGTATACTGGTAGATATCGACATTAAACTTGCAATGATTTCAAATTCTGTGTAGTTCAATTGTAGGGGAGCATGTAATAAAGACTTTCCCAAAATTGATACAGCCCCTTCCTGCAAACGACGCTCCGGAGACAGTCAGGGTGGTGTATCATCACTGGATGTAGGGTGTCACGTTTAGGTTATTTAGGTTTTACCTTTAATTAATTGTGTGTTTATGTAATTTTGTGTTTTTATCTATGGTACAATATGCTGTATTCATACACAGACCTAACCACAGCGATCGTGTTGATTCAGTCCCACCATAAATTGATTATTCACTACCGCGTTGTTATTACTGCGTGTCTATGCTCTCTGTGTTCTAAAGCATTATCCTCTTGTACGAACTTCTCGTGTTACTGAAGTTTCACTACTTGTTTGGACGTTCTTGAATTTAGTACGCAAATCCCTCGCCATCCGCTATTTTTCTAACTGTGGATTTCAAGTTTCCGCGGTTTGTATCCAGTTTTGATAATCACAGTACATGTTTCATTCATCCGTGGGTTTTAATTTGTTTACACGGAAGAAAGTTACTAGTTTATGTCCCAGGAGGTCCACACTTACTCAGGGCCGGGTTCTAGAAACATCCGAAGACAGCTTTCTAGATTCAAGATATCCCTTGCGAGGCGTCTGTAGTTTGTTTTAAATTTTGCTGTGTCTGATGTAACTATAATATTCTAGGTGCATAAAGCTGTATTTACTAAACTATCAGGAAATTAGCCCTTTACTAGTGTTATCAGTGACCTCTGTTACCTTAACCTCGGAATTTGCCAGGAGGACTCCGTATATATTAGAAAGGAAGCCCGTGCTGTTGGCGATGAGTTGCAGTACCGTCACTTTTAAATTATATCATTGCTCTCGGTAAACATGTTTATATATATATATATTACTACCCCTGCAAGAACAGGCATATTTCAGTAAGATTTAAAAGTTCTGGTGATGTTATATTATTACAACGATTTACCTTTTGGATAATACTGGTCATCACTTTTTATTTAAAAACAACGTTTCAGGTACTGGGCTCTGCCACCGTTCTCGGGTAAGAAACCTACCCAGTTGGATCCAGTCGATAGAGCTAGTCCATGTCACCGGACCTGCACAATAACTCACTGACGTGTGTGTTATTTCACGTGACACCAAATTACGTCAATAGTTGATAAAGCGATTGCATCAGCAAAAAATATTCTTAATAATCCCACGCATGTGTCTTGCGTCTGCTTGATGTGCAATGCACGTGAAGAAACTTCCTGTAGCGATGTGAGAACATTATGTGTGTTCAGCGGATCCCTAACCCAAAGGCAAATGTTCTGGTTAGAAACTCCTGGGAGGATTAAGCTGGATTGGAAACCGCATTTGTAACTGCTGCAAGCTCGGTTAGTGGGTTTTTGTCAGAGCTGCTGCAGACTGTTGCAGGTCCTTGTGTGTGTGTGTGTCTTCCTTCTTTCTACACCGGACTGAGTAGTTAAGTAATGCGGCACCAGGCATCGCGAATTCTGTGGCAGGTACGGCAGAATATACGAAACAAGTTTGCCAGCGCAGCAATTTTTTAACCGAACCTTGTGTTTGGGCCGCATCTTCAAAGGATTCTAAAAGCATTTAATTATACTATAATTCGTATGATTGTAAGCAGATAACTTTGCCCCAAAGCTTACGTGTATGTACCGTTCCAGAAAGATGTATGTGGCTTTGGTATAAAGCGTATTTATCCTGGGCACCGGCAGGATATGAATGGTCATATTTTGCTCTGGACGAAGAGCCGCTGGAACCGGTTGGGACGGAATGGCAGAGAGAAGAGTCCGACCTCTGCCGGAAACAGAGGCACGTCGCAGATTCGCAATCAGTCGCTTTGGTGACAAATATACTCGTCATAGTTAATTTCAACAATTATGATATTTTTATAGAATTATTTTTATTACTTAAGTCTTAAAAGAACACAGCTAATCCTATCAATAAGGAATGTGAGAGACGAGCGTACAGATTACAATAAAAATTAAATTCCTAAACAAAACCCCGTAATTTTCCATGGGTCTGTTAAAAAAATATTTGTGTCTTTCAATTGTGACGGCCGCACTACGTAGTTTTTTGAAATGTCAATCACTCATGGAACTGAGCCTTCTTGAGAAGCTGCCAATCGTGCAGTTACTCAAGAATTTCTCAGCATTTTATGGACCCCAAAGGTTCATTACCGTGTTCACAAGAGCCCTCCACTTGTCCCTATCCCGAGTCAGATCAATCCAGTCTATACCATTCCATCCTATCTTTCCAAGAACCATTGTAATATTGTTCACCCACCTACATCTTGGTCTTCCCAGTGGTATCTTTCCATCTGGCTTTCCCACCAATATCCTATATGCATTCCTCTTCGTCCTCGTTCGTGCTACATTCCCTGCCCATCTCATCCTCCTTGACCTGATCATTCTAATTATACTTGACGAAGATTACAAGTTATGAAGCTCCTGATTATGCAGTTATTGAAGTGTGAAAGACAATTTATCGAATGTACATGGAAATTAGAGTACGTTGGAGGAAGGAAATGGTTCACCTGTACCAGTTGTTGAAAACAGTGAATCAGATCTGACAAATCAGCGAGCACGACTACTCAAGCGGTGAGGCTTTCGACTTATATTCGAAGGAGGTTTCTGTGGTCTCTCAGGGTCTTCCAAACAAATCCTGGGACACTTCCTGAAATTAGGGCACTGCCACTTCCTTCCAGATCCCTTCCAATTCTAATCGTCATACCATTCGACGATTTATAGTCTAGATCACTGCCAGCATCGTTAAATGAGACATAAATAAATACATAAAGAACTGTGAACAGTTCGCCTTGTGTCAGTGATAACTGCTGTCGTTCTGAAGGAAGTCACGTCTCTTGTGGTCTCGAGTAGAAATTGGTAACGTGTTCGCCTGTCCCTTGGGAGGCACAGAACTTTCAGGTGATCTCCGAGTGGGTTACTGGTTGCTGCTCAAGCAAGTTATAGTTTGTTTTATGAGCTGTCACAGCGGCGCTTCATGCCAGAATTTCTGTTTCCGTTTGCCCACCTTCTGCTCTGATATAGATATAGTTACCCCATAAGAACGCTGTATATAGTGTAAACATCGAAAGTTTTATATTTATTTTGATGATGATGATAATAATAATAGTAATAATCATACGGAGAAAAATAAGAACAAAAATAATACTGTAGGATTTTAGTTTCTCACAACCGTTATGAATAATTCCATATTCTTGGATATAACGCCGTGCAGTCCATTGAAAGTCAACCAACGTCTCGGAAGAACGTATCGCCTTCATCTTCAGTGTCGTGGAATAAGCCAAACAAGAAACCAAGCTGAAGCAATTATTTCATTAATTTATCTCAAATTCCTTTACCAAAATTAGTCCGGGCTGCTCGACCTGAGGACATGCCACGCCGTGGTGACAAGGGACCCACCAAGCATGGCCAGAAGGAAAGATACTACTGGGAAGACCAAGTTATAGGTGGGTGGACCAGTGGAGGACTCTTGTGAACACGGTAATGAAATTTCGGGTTCCATAAAATGCTGAGAAATTCTTGAGAAGCTGCAGATTTGGCTTCTCCTCAAGAAGGGCTGAGCTCCATAAGTAAGTAAGCCTTCTCTGTTCTAAACGCAAGATGAACAATTTAACTTGCTGCAGTTCACATACGTGTCGATCTAGAATGTTAGTGTGGCAGTAATGTTCTGGCAAGTACTCAGTTCGAATCTCTGTCGTACTACGTGCTCTTATGTTTGGGGTTTATTGTAATTTTCCTCAGTCTGTAGAGTGGAAAGTCGGTATGGTACACTAAAACATTACGACCTCCTACTTCCAAATACTCACGTACCAATAGCCATGATGCTGCTAGTTTATATCTCATTGGTCTGCATACGCCGCTACTTAGCTATACTCTCTCTGGCTTCACGCGTACTTCATGCTTGAATGGAATGTCTTCTGTTTATGCGCTTTGCTCGCTTCCGTTCTGTGTTGGACTACAGAAACTTCCTTCCTTCCGCCTGTTTCAACTCATAACCACCAATTGTGAGACAGTACACATAGTTGCATATTTGAAGGAAATAACTGAACAGTGAATCGTGTTACTGCACGGCCTCTAGCGGCAAAGGAAAATGTCCATATTCGGAGTTTCGAATCCCATCCTTATGTACTGGTACCCGACGGCCTAAAACGGGTCGACAGGCGACTCTAAATGATACGTCCACTCGGTTTCCTCCCATTTTCAAATGCATTGTTTCATATAATGCTACGTATTTTAAGCGGTCTTCTTGCTAGACACGTGTATGTCCACTGGAACAATTCAGTGGAAAGGAAAATTGTTTAAAACTGTGTGACGAGATATGAGGCAAGTTAAGCTGTACATTCGATTGTGCTAGTTAATTCGCTAGCCGACCTGTGTTCGGAGAGACCTTAGCACACAAAAATTCAAGAATTTTCCAGCATTTTATGGAACCCGAAAGTTCAGTACCGTGTTCACAAGAGCCCTCCACTGGTCCCTATCCTGAGTGAGATCAAACCAATCCATAAAATGCCGTCCTATCACTCTAAGATCCATTTTAATACTGTCCACCAACCTACATCTTGGTCTTCCCAGTGGTCTCTTTCCTTCTGACTTTCCCATCAATATCCTATATGCATTCCTCTTCTCTCCCATTCGTGCTACAAGCCCTACCCATCTCATCCACCTTGGCTTGATCATTCTAATTATACTTGGAAAAGAGTACAAGTTATGAAGCTATGAAGCTCCTCATTATTCAGTTTTCTCCAACTTCCTGTCACTTCATCTCTCTTCGGTCCAAATATTCTCCTCAACACCCTGTTCTCAAACACCCTCAGTCTGTGTTTCTCCCTTAATGTTAGAGACCAAGTTTCACACCCATACATAACCAGAGACAAAATTATAGTTTTGTATATTCTAATTTTTATGTTTTTGGACAGCAGACGAGAAGACAAAAGGTTCTGGACTGAATGGTAGCACACCAGTGAATTCATAATTGTGTACAAGCTGTCGATAATCTTTATGCATTCATATGAATGTAACGAGAATGGGAGTAATGAATCGAGAAGTTTCCAGACTTGACAAGGATAACAGCAAGTGATAAGGCTGGATAAACCTGTCTTACCTTCCTGGCAATCTCACCCTAACGCGGGAAGAAATTTTCATAAACAAGGTACAGAGAAGTGTGACTTAACGTTTATTGGCTACATATATATTTGAGAGATGTTTGGTTCGAATCTCTGTCTGGACAAAGGATATGCAGACTGAGATTTCTCGTGGTTTTCTTTGTTCCTTCCAGGCAACTCGAATCACGTGACAGTATTAATAAAAGAACGCCTTTGATTTTTTTTTCAAGTGTGTTGGTGGTTACCATGTTCAGTTACCACAGCTGTCAGTTGCTTATCAACACCTAAAATTCTGATACTAAAACTTCAGTTTGTTTTTGTAAATTCTTTGTGTGCACAAAATGGCACAAGGTCTACAATGGAAAATTAATATACTGATTTCAGTTGGTGTTAATGAATTAAAAGTTGTTCGGGGCTTATTTCGCTCAGTTCTCATTCTGCTCTGGAACAGATTAGCACGCGGTACCGCTTTGTCCGAGGTATGCAGTTTCATTGTAATCGGTATTTGCTGAATTGGAACCGCTTAACCAGGGCTGTAGTAAAGCATTTATCGTCCATGAAGCTCAGTTGCTCAGTTAACGACTATCCTTAACATTTCATAAGATTTCATTGGGGGCCATATATCCGTAAATTAATATACCGCTGATGGAATACTGACATACGTAAAATATCTGGCATAATTTTATTTTAATACTAGTGGGGTGAGACTAAGTCCCTTGTACTGCGGCCACTTCTGGCATATTGTTCCAGCCCCAGATGATAGGTGAGGGTGATTGTGGAGCAATTGGTGGAATGAAGATTGGCAGGGGAAACCGAAGTACTCGAAGAAAACCTGCCCCAGCGCCACGTTATAAAATGCTGTTAAACACTGATTTCTTTCAATGGGTCTTCCAGCCTATTCAGGGCCCAGGCCTCTTATTCGGTTCCGTAATCATTTTTCACAGACGGTAGGACTCCTTGGACGAGTGATCAGCCCTTCGCAAGGCCACTGCCTAAACACAGGACAACACAAACACAGAATTAACGCATACAAACACCAAATATCCATGCCTTGAGTGGGATTCGAACCACGATCCTAGCGTCCGAGCGATGCCTTAGACCGCATGGCCACTGTGATCGGCTGATAAGTGCTGATACATACACAGAATGTACAGAAAGCAGAGAAAAACTATTTTAACGACATGATAAATGTTTAATATGAAGCTTACTCTATGAAAACTGTTCCAGTTTTGAGCATTAATTTACTCATTAATTCTAAACTACCTATAGTATAACATGCAATTAAAAGTAACGATTATGAGCAGTATCTTTCTCCGAGTATCGGTCATATTCGAAATATGAACTCCGGAATTTTAATACGAACAAATTGATTAAATGGATAAACGGTGTGCATCTCTGGCTATCCTCCAACATGGACGGAAAGCGGCCTCCGTAGTCTAGAGGTAACGTTCCCACCTCATGACTCGTAGTACGCGGGTTCAAATACCCGGCGGAGGTCGTCGAATTTTTAAGGGCGGAAAAATTCAGGAACAAGTCCTCCGGGAGGGACTTTAAGCGGTGTGTCCCGTGTCGTAACTTTACGGCACGTAAAAGAACCTCATATCCCCAAAGGGGATCACTGAGCCAAATTCCAGGACGTTTCCCGCCCAACAATAGTCTCTAAGGCCTCTGATAGATGGGGGAAGCATTATAGAAACCGCTAAGCAAGTGGCCGAACTCGCTTGCTCGGCGGGACTGATGGTACGCACCATTTATCGGTAGGGTATAGAGACTGGTAGAATAACATAGAGGGAAGCACAATAGATCAAACTGGTCGCTGTGCATGAGGAAAACCCACCCTCTCTAAGTAACTAACTAACTAACATGGACGAACATTTGGAGTCAATCTCTGCTAATCCTGTGACCCTAAAGGCATTCAACATTCCTTTGCTGAGAAATCATTAAAAGAAACGCATGCATTAACAAACCTTCAATTGCTTCGACACTAAAATGCCTGTTGTATACATATTCTGAAGACTGTGTCTGTGGAGTGCACGTAAGCACATGTCCAGCAAACAGTGACGAAATGACGGTTTTTTGGCTCTTACTTGGAAGTTCTTGTAAGGGCGATGAAGTGGGACGAAAAGAAATCCACAAAATAATGGTACCGTCTAAGGGCCGATCTGTGTCCGCAATGTCTAAGACATGCACTGTCTTCGCTCGCTGGAACACTGGGATGGTGGGTTCGAATCCCACTCAAGGCATGGATGTCTGTGTGCGTTTATTCTGTGTTTGTGTTTTTTTTATGTGTAGGTAGCGGCATTGCGAAGGGCTGATCCCCCGTCAAAGGAGTCCTAACGATTGTGTATTGGATTAAGAAAGTGAAAAATCGGCCAAGGTCCAACGAAGGGCTGCAGAGCCATAAATATATATCATTTATTCAATTCCTGTTGCTCCTTGTGCAGCATAGGGCATTCGTGAAATTCCACCTGGTCCTGTTGGCTGCCAGTCTTTTTACTTCTTTTCTTGTTTTGCCTGCTTCTCTGGCTAATTCATCCACTGTCTTCCTTCAAGTTTTCCTGGGACGACCACATCTACGAGCACCCAGGGAGTTCCAGTTCAGTGTAGTCTTTTCAACGGCTCCAGTAGGTTTCCTGAAAAGTATGACCGGTCCAATTCCGTTTTCCTTTCTTAATCTGACCACCAATTGGCTGTCATAGATAGATAGATAGGTAGGTACTGTTTAAGTGACTTAGTGTCATTAGGGCAGAGATCAAACGCCATTTATGACAGGCGATGTTCAGAATTTCGTAATTCCATTATGACAACCGTCGGCCAATTGTGAACAATGTTTTCCAGTTATACCAGTTTCCTGCCCCTGTTCTCATTTACTCCAAGTCGTCAACGAAAGCAAAGAACATCAAAGTAAGGAATATTTACTGACTCTTTCAAAACATTTTCCAAAGCTCTGTTTCCAGAAATAACTTTATAATTCATGTGCCGTCATTTCAGCCGCAGTTCCGCGAAGTATGGGAGCATTATTCTATGTTTTGATTCCAATTTATATTTCAATGCTTCCTGGAACTGGCGTGACAAATCCACTGTGGGGAACCTACTCTGCCGTAGCTTCAGAAACCATTTATTTTTCACGTTTTGTTCTCTAAGTATATCTCTTACGGCTTGCTGGTGCATAGGAACTGGAGTGAGAACGGCGTGTGGAATTCTCACACACCGGCTGGGAGAAAATATACTGGAGCTGTGAATCGATATGACAACGGTGAAATCATATTGGTATCTGTCTACTCAGTACCGGCGTATCACTTTCATATGGTGTGTCTGTTTAAAATAAAATGTTATAATGTAAAGTTTGTTTTCTTTCTCACTCTAGCTATGTACGTAACAACACTGCATAAGCAAATACAATGCCCATTGTGCGCAAAATGTTATTACTTATACAAATAATACTATCTAATTAAAAGATTTGGTATCGCTTAGTATTATTGGGCAGGGCATGTAGAACGAATGGGGGAGAAGCGGAATGCATATAAGATATTGGTGGGAAAGCCAGAAAGAAAGAACCACTGGGAAGACCAAGGCGTAGGTGGTTGGACAATATTAAAATGGATCTTAGATAGGATGGGATGGTATGGATTGGCTTTATCTGGCTTGGGATAAGGACCAGTGGAGGGCTCTTGTGAACACGGTAATGAACCTTCGGGTTCCATAAAATGCTGGGAAATTCTTCAGTAGATGCAGAATTGGCGGCTCCTCCACTCCATGAGTGGATTATATAATAGGGAATACATAATAAGCACTAATAATGAATTAAATGAAGTTCTGGTTTTATTTGTTTCTATTTTATTTATATTTTGTTCTATTTTTGGTCTATTACTGTTACTGCTTAGAGTGCCTGGCCTGTCCCAGCATGCAGTTAATTTTAAGACATGCTGTGTCCACCCGTCCTATTGCGTGTAGCGTCGCAGAATAACACGTAAGGAAGTGGAGGTGCATTCACTTGCCGAAGGGAATCCAAACCCACCAACAGAGCGTGCGCTTTCCCACAAATCCCGTTGTCGCTGCTTTTCCTGCTTCTCACAACGAAATTTCCACTGAACCTCTCAGTAATTCCCAGAGTTTGTGTTTCGTTACAGTGGTATATAGCACACTCGGAACGGTTTAGTAGAAAATTTTACTTCAGGATGCATATGTTATGGTTCTTAAAATGTGTGCTAGTTCGTATGCGTTGTCTTCTCGAATTATGGGTTGATGTTTTAAGTTATTTAACTAACTAACTAAAGTTAGACCGGTTACGGTAGCCGAGCGGTCTAAGGCATGCACTGTCTTCGCTCGCTCGGAAGCCGGGAACGTGGTTTCGAATCCCACTCAAGGCATGGATGTTTAGTTTGTGTGTGTGCGTTTTTCTGTGTTTGTCTACAGGTAGAGGCCTTGCGACGAGCTGATCACCCGCCCAAGGAGTCCTACCATATGTGTAAGATCTAGAAAAGCCGAAGTGAACGGAGTTCATGGAGGTAGGCCTAGGCCCACTGGGGCTCTAGTGCCAAAGGGGAAAAAAACAAAAACAACAACAACAACTAAAGTTAGACTTCTTCGAATGTGTTGGGAAATTAATCAAGAATTCGGAAAGAAGCTCGCTTGTTCTGTAGCATGAACATCCACTGAAGTCCCAGTCATCGTATCCGAATATTTCCACCGAACTGTCCGGTGCAGAGTCATGCAGTTCGGCTTAGACGTGTCTTATCTAGCAATGGTATTAGCTATTCAACTATTTATGTACTCTTAGTATACTCACTCAGTATGATTGGCTATGGATGGAAGATCGGAGTTCGATTCCTGGAAAGATCTTGGATTTTTCTTTTTACCGCCGCTTCTAGACCGTTTCCTATCCAGTAAGAATTGCAGTCTCTTTCCTTGTAGGTGGGGAGAGCGAATTGCGAAAATGGCCGTTTTCTCTATCCAGTGACGAGGTTAAAATTCACTTCCCAATACATCTTCACGATTTAGTGTTTAATTAAATACAGGGACAGTTTTAGGATAATCTACTTGGAGACGTTTTTGTTCCTAGAAATTGAATTCATGGCGTTGACAATCTTATTTCTAGTTTCTTTATGTGGTCGCATGCTCTGTTGTCTAAACGCCACAAGTTTGTGGAATTCCTTTCCACATTCCGCACTTCTTGTTGCAGTTCGAATGCCTGCTAGTTCTTCAACTTCCTGACAATTTGTGCTGTTTCGGCTTGGACTTCTGTGTTCTATAAAAAGGGCTGGAAGAAGATATAACTTAATCCAAATTTCTATTCGGAGAGAAAGCGTTTTTCCTTGTCACGGCAACTGCTGCATAACTAATATACAGTATGTGAGTAAGCAGGCATATATAGCAATGTTCTGACAAAAGATACTTTTCCCTGTATTTCATTAAGTACAAAGATAGAAATTCAAGCACTAGTTCTAGGACTACTTCTGAGATGGGCCTATATATTTGATTCACGTGTACAGTTATTGTATGATGAGCCGTTTTTAATAATTCAATCACGTGTATTACTGACTATAAACGGGGTTTGAATTGGTGAATACGTTTATTGATCACTCACAGGTCGTAATTACAAATAATTATTACACTATGGCTGATTTACGTATTACAAATCACGGAACACTAAGTCTTCTAAGTCTCTTTCCACTAGTCTTTACTTGGTAACAGCTCTTTACAACGGCTATTCCTCTGCCGTGTCTTCACGGGATGTTTTCTGGTATGGAATCATAGCAATGGAGATTCTTCAGCTTCCGTTGTCTGCTGGTTGCCACTCCACAGCTGAATCCTCAGCTCAACTAAACTGAACTGCAAGCCTCGGAACTTGACTCTCTTATAACCACTTTGCAAGGACCCCACGGAAAACACAGTCTGTATTGTTGAAAACTCATGTTTAACGTGCCGTTACCTAATAATGGATGTCATATTTTTCAACACGTTTGCTTCTACAGGAAAGTGTTTAGCGACCCGTTGCCTAGCAATGGGTGTACATGACACAATCCTTATTCCTATTTAAATTTCAAATAATGAAGGAAAACTTAATGTTGTTCCGGTATGAAGTAAAAGTAATGTCGCCTGGACAAATTCAACTGTACTTCGAAATCATTCAGGAGTTTTGGAGGTGAAACAAACGAACGGACGAAAGTCGCAGGCTGTCAATTACGCGTTAGTTCCATGTAATTCTTGTACAGTACTTAGAGTAAATATAACCAGAAGTCAGACATACCACAGCAGTTGCATAACTTGACTTGTGAACAGTCTAACAAACTTGTGTGATGGCTGCGCCATAGCTCAAGCAGTTAGTCGCTGGCTTCCCACCGCGGCGGCCCGGGTTCGATCCCGGATCTGGTCAAGTGAGATTTATGGTGGGCAAAGTGCCGCTGGGGCAGGTTTCCTCCGAGTACTTCGATTTCCTCTGCCAATCTTCATTCCACCAATTGATCCACAATCACCCTCACCTATCATCTGGGGCTGGTGCAATAGGCCGGAAGTGGCCGCAATGCAAGGGACTCAGTCCCACCCCACTAGCAATAAAAAAAGCGAAAAGTTTGTGTGATGCTCATGTTATATAACGACATTTTTGAACTACATATGTTGTTTAATACCTATTCAATCAGAGAAAATTGATTACAAAAGTACCATGGTCCGGTGGTGCCTGGAAAATAAACGATTATTGAATATTCTGAATATGAGTAATAAACTGACCAGAAATGGCTACAAATCATTCAAAGACTAACTCACCAAACAATGAAATAAACAGGAATGTCGAGTCGCCCATAAACTCATAGCCTACTGATGTATTCACTGACCGACTGTCGCCTTTCACTCAGATATTAATTGTACAGCATGTTGTCCGTTCTTCAACGAAGCAATTCAGTGTGGTAGCCACCAAGCCTAAACACAAGCAACTTATTCGTAATAAGGTAGGAAATATGAAACAAACAACCGTCTTGCAAAGTTCTCAGCAGTCTTCGTCAGAAGTACCATTAAACAATGTATGAAAGTCTGAACTCCCAAATTACTGCTTATGAAACTGCGTTGGCCTATAATTTGTATAGTGTGTTTATGGCTCAGGCCTGTGTATATTGCGGTACCGAACCGCGATAAACTTTACCGAAGAGCATTTTACTATAAATGCACACGGTGACTTAGTTGCATGCTCCAGCTTTGCGCTTTCATTATGCAGAGCTTTAAGCGCTATGACTCCGGCATATCGAAGTTATATTTATATTAAGACTTGTGTATGGCACTCAGTTCAGTGTTCATATTCCTCATCTGCTGCTCTTTTTATTGAGACTTTATGTTGCTTTTCAACCTCTACACACGTGCCAGAATTCCTCTCTTTGAACTCTACATTGTAGCTTTTAGGTCTCATTGATTGGCTGATTTTGACTACTTACTGAAAGTGACGTGATCCTAGTAATTACTCTTTTCACTATTTATAATGGTCCGTTACTCGTGGTGGTGACTCTCAAAGTCAATTTCTTCAGCTAAATTTCAAATGATTTTGACGATAGTACATAACACTTGGGAGTGCTGGGTTTTCCTGCTTTGACCATCGTCCCATATTCTGAAGAACACTAAAGAACACAATGACTCTGAAGCTGGCTCTTTTTCCTTCCTCACGTAAGAGGGTGGGAGATTTGAGCTCTGTTGGGTCCGTTGAAAAGAGCTACCCTCAATCAGTGGACCCCCCTCCCCCTTAGCTGAAGACGGAAACAGATCCAGTTTCCGAAACGTTGTGTAATGTATGCTCTTTAGAATACGGAAGATATACAAAGTCCGAAAACCCTGTAATTCCGAGAGTTTCTCCAGTGAGTTTGCTTTCTGTCAAGGTTAGAAAGACTTATTAGAGGAGAAAGAGATTACGTGATTTAATACTCTGCTTCAGTTATCAGTGGGGGGGGGAAGGTCGTGGGTTCAAGTTTTCATGAGGTCCGTCTTCACGGTATATCCTGAACATAGACCGCCACGAATACGTAAACATTTGTGTTAAATCTAAGAATCTGGATGCATGTCATCAAATAATAGCTTTACGTTCAATAAATGTCAAATTTGACGTTCAGTGAGTGCTCGCCTTAGCTGCAGAGTTCGTAGTAAGAACACCGATAGGTTTGCTGTTTTTACTTACAGTTTCCGCTGCTTAGAATCTTATATATTAAAGAGGTATGTCCGACTTGAAGAAGAAGCGTCTGTCTCTTCCACATCATCCCGCGTTTGAAAATAATCCAAGAAGGCTGTAAATAACCAATAATATTTTAAACAATTCATGAGTAAGGATATGTCTAAATACTGTGAGAATCATTTCTGTGGTTTCTGGGAAACCGTCATGGCGACGATGAGACATTTTCAGATTAAGTTTACGAGTCTTTTCTTGTTCGGGTTTCTTTTTGATGTCTTCTAACCGATGGGTCATGATATCACTTAAGGTTATGTCGTTATATATGTAAATTTGGTTTTATGCTGTTCTTTGGTTTGTCATTGCAGTCCTCTGATATCCCTAAGTTAATTTCTTTACGGGAAGTTCGGGTGAGCCGGCCACGGTAGCCGAGCAGTCTAACACATGGACTGTCTTCCCTCGCTCGGAAGCTGGGATCGTGGGTTCGAGTCCCACACAAGACATGGATGTTTGGTATATGTAGATGTTTAGTCTGTGTCTGTGTTTTCCTCTGTTTAGGTAGGGCCTTGCGACGGGCTGATCACTCGTCAAAGGAGTCCTACTGTCTGTAAAATGATCATGAAACTGAGAAATCAGAGGCCAGGGCCCAAGCGGGCTGTAAACATTTACGAATGTTTAAAAGCTGCCTGTTTATAGCCTACTTTAAAACACCAAGCTAAGAATACAAATATATCACGCAAATACGTCCTTCTGTCAGAACAGTATTTTCCGTTTCAACAAGCTCCCTAAGTTCCGGAGAAACAGCACAGATGCTAGCACCTGTCACAGCACCACCAGTAACGTTGGTACGGAGGTTTATCTGAAACGTCCTATTCGTCCACTGGTCCGATGCATTCTAAATTACTGTCTCTATCTGATTCCAGAGTCCTTTTTGGACCTTGGCCGCTTTTTCAGTTTCTTAATCCTATACACAGTTGGCAGGACTCCTTGGACTGGGGATCGGCCTTTCTCAAGCCGCTACCTACACAGAGACATGCATATCTTGAGTAGAATTTGAACCCATGATCCCAGTGTTCGAGCGAGCACAGACGGTTAATGCTTTAGACAGCGCGGCTACTGTGATCAACATCCAAATTACTATATGTTTTCTTTTCGGTTAGAGGCAGTTAAACGGAACTTGATTCCAAAATTACGTATATTTACGTTTCAATAAGTCTTTCCTCAAATTGAGAACAGTTTTAAGCAAAAAATATAATTTAAATTTGTTATTTCGATGTTTACGAAGTAGCCCACTTCTTCTCGCGATACTTTAAATTTAACCATTCTATTTTTTCTTGACATTTAAAATACTGTATATGAATTATTAACGTGGACGTATCACACGCACGAATCTACCTGCAGTTCGTGACTCAGCTCAGCCTTCTTTACGGGAAGTTGCAGAATAATCAATAATAGCTACAACGTTTATTTCCTTTCTTCAGGACTGTGGTGTCGAGAACACTTGGTGCTCTTACGGACATCATTCAAGTAACGTGAAAGTGCAGCCCCGAGTTGTGGTTGAAACGTCGCCAGTGCAAGTTTGCAACCAACAAACATACCTTTCAGTTAGCGTACACCAGTTAGAAATGTTCTAGGATTTGAGGATCTCACAACGGTGGTTATGAAGAATCTTCTGGAATATAATGTCATGTAGTCCATTGAAAGTCCACCGGTGTTTCAAATGAATATGTGGCCTCCATATTCAGATTCTAACAATAAGCTAAGGAAGAAACCAATAGACAAAGTTGGCCGCCTCATAGCTCAAGCGGTTAGTCGCTGGCTTCCCGGCCCGGGTTCGATCCCGGTTCTGGTCTAGTGGGATTTCTGGTGGACAAATTGGCGCTGGGACAGGTTTTCTCCGACTACTTTGGTTTCCCCTGCCAATCTTCATTCCACCAATTGCTCCACAATCACCCTCACCTATCATCTGGGGCTGGTACAATAGGCCAGAAATGGCCGCAGTGCAAGGGACTTAGTCCCACCCCAGTAGCAATAAGAACAATAGGCAAAGTTTTGTTTTCTTGCTTGGCTTACTCTACAATCCTGAAGATGCAAGCAACATATTTCTCCGAAACGTCCCTTAATATCCAACGGACTTCACGGCGTTATAACCCAGAAGATAAGACTCTTCATTTAGAACCGTTGTTCCACTAACCACGTTAGCTGATGGAGCGTTATTTAAAGAAAATAATAATAATGAGCAGCCTGTCTTAACTATCAGTTCTTTATCGCAACTGCCGATACAGTACCTTACAATAGTCGAAACTACTTCCGCTTCTGTTCATCCCGACTTTTGTATGTTAACCTTACTGACAGTTGTATATCTGTCCATATACACGTAGTGTTGTTAAGCAGATACTTATATTACAATTTTACCATATCTGTGGCGAAAGATTTAATCATAGAAAATTTAAATTTAATGCGAATGTATGTTTTCAAATTCTAAAATACCCAGTGTGGAGCCCAGATAGCACAGTTTGTATAGCGACTGGCTACGGGCTGGACAACCGAGGGGTCGGAGTTCGAATCCCGATAGGGTCAAATTTTTCTCTTGTCTAGGTCGTGCAGACCGGTTCTGGGGCCCACCGAACCTCCTATCCAATGGGTATCGGTGGATATTGCTCCTGTGTTAAAGCGACATGGGCGTGAAACTGACCGCTCACCTCCAACTAATGCCAAGGTCATGAAAATATGGATCTATACATTCACTCCCCCATACGCCTTCATGGCATAATGCTTAATTCGTTGAGCACAGGGACTACTTTAACTTTCTACCTTCCCACCATTCGCTGCCACAAAATTCTATGTGTACGACTGTCATTCATGAAAGTGCGCACAAACATCCATGCTAAGTGATATCTCAATCCCCTACTCCAGCATGAAGTAAAAATTTAATAAAATATTACGGAGTACTTATCCTTATGACATTCGGGAATTACCGCCAATATTCACTTTACGACATCTCTTACCTGATTATAACGGCATTTTACATGAGAATTCCGAAAATATTTCATAAGTACTCCACCGAATACCGAAACTCGAAGCGGCGTTTCACTCGACTCTCTTCTGTGTTACTCTGTGGTCTCTGTCCACTTCATCCTATTCTTGTAGATATCGTAAAGAAGGCCTCCGGTAAGCAGAATGGCCGTCCCTTTCAGCTGTATGGAGAGACTCTCAGTAGTATTCTTATAACATGATTTACGTTAAAATTTTCTTATAAAGTTAGAGCACAATACTGTTATTATGTTAGGGTATTGTTGTTAGTGGATATCGTAGTTTTAGAGAAAATATTTGTTTCCGAATACCATCAGAGTAAAAGGAATGTTCTGAAAAGTCGAAAATAATAAGTGTTTATGATTATACAGAATACTCGCCGAATGTTTACAATGTTAGAAGCAGACAGAGAAACACTGTTGCAGTGAACTACGACAATCTTCGTTAAGTTGTATCTCATAAATCTCTGTCGGTCATCACGGAAGAGCAATTTGTATCGAGGAAATTGACGTTCCACATCACATGATAGGAGGTTTGCATACTTGTAACACATGATGTCACTAACACTGAAGTCTTTCAGGTCTTCAGAATGAACTGCGTATCCCACCTTTAATAAACACGTAATCTCGCACTCTGTATTCTTAGCGAAACATGGGCGGAATTTTTGTTTTACTGCATCTGCTGCAGAGCCGTTGATTTCAATCAGTTTCTCTTCAATACCGCTCGTTTCTTTCCTTGTGTGTAGCAACGAATTGTGGTGTTTCAAATTGTGTTGCAGGCTGCGACATAAAATTCAAATAGGCATGAATGTAGGCCAAGCCAGATTTTAGCATTTTAGATTCATCTGAGTCATTAATTATTTGTTGCAATACCATAATAGAGGGCCGGTCACGGTATCTGAGCAGTATAAGGCATGTACTATCTTCACTCGCTTGGAAACCGGGATCGTGGGTTCGGATCCAACTCAGGGCATGGATGTTAATTTGTGTGTGTGCGTTTTTCTGTGTTTGTGTACAGGTAGAGGCCTTGTGACGAGCTGATCACCCGTCCAAGGAGTCCTACCGAATGTGTAAGATCTAGAAAAACCGAAGTGAAAGGAGAAGTTCATGGAGGTAGGCCTAGGCCCACTGGGGCTGTAGTGCCAAGGCTAAAAAATACCGTAATAAAGGAAGCATCATCCCTGTCAAGTTAATTTAAGTTAATTTCAAAGCTTTCTTAATATTACACAGCGGCATCCAACCAGTTTTCCTACGCCTAATTACTGGAATTGGGGGTGGGGGGAATTTTGTGTCTGGAACTTTGTTCTTAAAGAAATTTATTCTACCTTGTCGATTTCAGAAAGATCTTCTTCCTGTTAACCACTAGCTTGTTTACATGTGGCTGAAGTCCACAGACCCTCTTCTACACACTTAGCGTAAATCTGTTAACTGTGCCAAAGTGAAATGTTTTCACCGATTTCCTTCGTGTACGGCGAGACATCTGTATCTAGTAGCAGCACGCTGTGAAACGGATATGACAGACGAATTTACGAAATATTACCAATTTGAATTCAGTGGTTTTCGAGTTCATAGACTACAAAGCAGACGGCAGCTTCTGTTTAATCATATCGAAATCCGTTAGACTTAGGGATAAAGTGTAGCCTGTTTTCCACAGAATTCGTGTTTCATGTCTCGCTACAAGTCTGCTTGAAATACATTTCGGCAACGTTTAGTGGAAGTCTCCCATTTCGAACTTTTAAAATAATATCAAATGGTTTAGGCTCAGACCATATGTCACGGACGGACATAGGACTCTCATAGGATGTTTCTAGTCTGTGTGGTAAGCTACTGAAACAAAAGACACTGTTACTACTCGTATTAACGAGAAGGCCAGTGGCAGTATGAGGCTGGAATTTTATTATTATTAATATTATTGTCACGTATAAGGGTCGTTGGTGTCTCCACCTTATCGTGGTGAGGGGGTTTGAGTATGCCAAGGACCCTGAGAGCTATACCAGCGGTAGCGTAGCTACTGGCAGGGCCTCCCTTGCTGGACAGGTCAAAGGGTAGGCATCAGACGAAGAGAGACACCAAAAACNCAGAAGATCACATTAAGTGGAGGAACTGTTTTGGAAGAGACTGTGGACCTGTCATCTGACAGTTACTGATCAATCAATCAAGGGTCGTGACTAATAATAATGGGTTCTGGAATAGGTGATTGGATTTATTGGCACTTCTTAACAATTACAGTCAATTGTAACAGCTGACACATTTAACTCCTTCTGAATACATTACGACTCCTGTCTGACGAATACCATATGAAGAATCTCTCGAATTCAGGAATGAGCTCTCTTTTATAACTGCGAGAGAACCAATAGAAATCACCTCCTTCAAGGGTTCCACTACTGCTCTTCATGAATGCGTTGTCTCGGAAACGTGCATGAACTGTTGCCTAGCAAACTTGACAATTCCGTGTCTGGCTCGATCGATTGCGGCTTTTAGGCGGTTTTTACTGAGCCGTTGCCTAACAAATATTTTTTATCGGCTTGTCACGAAAGGTGTGTTATCGAGCCGTTGTCTGACAATGGATTATTCCGTCTTTCAGGCCTAATGTCTCGTTATTATTATTATTATCATCATCATCATCGTCATCAATGCAGCAAAATATAAGCGAGCGAATTGCGATTACTTTGCTGCTACGTAAAAGAACATATGTATTTACATGGCATCTTCCTGTGGGAAAGCAGAAACAGAAAACTGAACTTGGTATATGTGGCGCCATAAGAAGTCTAGGATTCATCTGTGTCAGCGTAACCCTCTTTCGCTGAAGGATTCCATGCGTGTCTGTGCCAGGTCTATTCCGTCAAATATGGTGTCAGTTTTGAGGGACAGAATTCTGAACTGGACGTATGAGAAAGCAATATATTTGTATTATTTCTATGCCATGTGGATATGGGCGATGTTGCCGGCTGCTCCGAGGTAACACGCTTTCGCTGTCTTCACGGCAAGTTTCTCTGTATATATGACATTTTGTTATGAAAAACGAGGATGGAAGGTGGAAGGATAAAATGGGGATTCATGCCAGGTTTGGGTCAGCAGGGGCAGTGAACCGAGAAAATTGTGTAGACAGACAATTTAAGGGCCGAAGTTTGCATCACAGAAATTTTGTCGACAGCTGATACTCACGTCTGGTCACCCCTCGAAGTGCCTGCAAGGCATAACATCTCCATCCTTCACCGTTCCTCTTCAAAATGCTATATAGTGGAACCTCGCTTAACGAGCATAATTCGTTCCAGAATCTTACTCGTAATGCGAAACACTCGTTAAGCGAAACCGTTTTTCCCGTGTAAATTAATGTAAAATACGATAATGCGTTCCATGCCGAAAAAATACTCAAAAAATTTTATGTATAACGTTTATTCAAAGAAAGTTGTATATACATTGTTAAGGAGCGTGAATCATCTTCATCTTTTCTTCTATGGGGAATGAACCAACCTGGAATGCGAATTCGATTTGCAGAAAAAAAATCGAAGGAATTAGTTTATTATTTATGATACATATCTAATTCATTTTTACTAGAAAATTATCTAGACACATTTGTTTTTGCCGACGCTTCAAAATTTGATGAAAATGCGACACAGCATTATCATTAAATAAATTTGTAGCGCACATAGCCACTGCCTTATTAGGGTGATGCTTCTCAATGTACGATGCAACAGTTTCCCATGCTTTCAGCATTTCTCTTATTGCGCCAGAAGAGTGTTGCTTTGCTGTTACCTCCTCCTCCTCCTCTGACAAACTCTCCTCCACAACTTCTTGCTGTGAAACACAATGCAACTCCATAAGCTATTCGGTGGTCAGCTCTTGGCTGTGCTCTTCCACAAGCTCATCGATATCATTGTTATCCACCTCCAGCCCCATGATCTTGGCCAAAGACACAATCTCGTTGACTACAGGCTCCATAGAGACTATCCCAAACCCCTCAAAGTCCCATTCGACAACGCTCTCCGGCCGTTGATGATCCTGGCGTCTTCTTAACGAGGTCGGCGAAAATCACTTTCGCCTTCTCACAAATGATGTTCTCGTTAATAGAGTCGCCTTGCAATTGCTTTTCGTTTATCCATATGAGGAGCAACCTTTCAAAATCGTCGAGAATACGTAACCGTTGTTTAGATATTCCTGTCACTCCCTGTGAAGCATCTGTCTCCTTAATCTTGTCCTTGTTCTTGAGGATAGTGCAAATCGTTGCTGTAGGCCGACTGTATGTGCGTGCTAGATCAGCCACGCTCACACCTCGTTCTCGCTTTTCAGTGATTTTACGTTTCATTTCTACGGTTATTTTTAATCTCTTATGGCTGTCTTTTTGTGGCTTTTTCTTCGGGGACATTTTTGCAAGGGTTATTAAACTTTGCACAAAAAAAATCACAAATAATATGTCTGAAAATAAGTTTGGAAAAATGTGTGAGCACAAGCGACACTAAGATGCTAGTGGAACGAGTGCTAAACACAGACTGATGTAGCAAGCGCACAATCCGGGACTTCCCCTCTCGTCACTCGTTATGCGAAACGTCGCTCGTTAAGCGAGTCTTTTTTTACAATTTGTTTTGCTGGTTATGTGAATTACTCGTTATGAGAGGTGCTTGTTAAGCGAAGTTCCACTATACACAGAAACCCACAAATCTAGCACTTTGATCCTGAAGATGGAAGCAGCATTTACCTCCGAAACGTGGGTAACATCGCCCACTTCCACACAATGTAACATTTTAAGAACAGAATTCACATGAAGAATAAACCGTTCTGGAACCCCCAAATAATATTTAACACAGACATGTTCATATTTGTAAAATGTTTTGGTCATTCTAAAATACGTATTGTTGTGCCCCAAGGGGTTGGGGTAGCGCCGACCCCTAATGGGCTCGTGGATAGCTCTTACCGGGCTCGGGAGGTACCAGGTAAAATAAACACACAGGNCAGCACTCACGTCTGGGGCTTTTATACGTCTCTACGCGACGCGCGAGTACTACCCACGCGTGGAACCGCCCTAGAATAGTCTTTTCCCATTGGCGTTCGTCTCTTGCCGTTTCAAAACTTGCCCATATATGGTCACTGGTGTACGTGCGTAGTTCTCTAACCGATGCATCATAAAATGGCTGCCTACCGGATACCACACACTCATGAGTCTGATCTCATTCACTTCCGGTTCATCATCCTGTGACTGTTCCTTTCATTTTATTACAATGAACTAAAATTAATGATAATACAAAAATATATCTAGTATCTAGTGCCGGGGCACAACAGTATCATTTTACTTGTGCAAGCGACACTGTGAAACTGCAACGTCGGATACGATTGCTGTAAGCAATTGGAAGAATTTCCACCCTGTTAAGTAGCTCGCACATTTCTTAACATACTCTTTATTGCAGAATTCGGTGTAAAGATTTACGAGGCCATAGTAAGGTCTCATTGTGCACGAGAACCCACTCTAACATTTTACTGCTGGGAAGCCTTTCACTGAGAAATTCTTGTGACGGAAATATTGAAGAAGTCCTTCATTCAGGATATTTTTAGTCAGGCCATAGAACTAATATGTACACTTAAAGGTTCTTTGGCGATACATTTCTCTTTTGATTTTGGGAACAGAGAAACATGGTAACTTCCATGACGGCTTGTTGGAAACTCAAAATAAACTTTACACGGGGAAATCTCGTTGTTTGATTTGCCATGCTGTGCCGGATGGTTACACTCACCGCCAGTGAGGAGCAGAGACCACAAGAATGTTCTAAATTTTAGGATAAATAACTGTTTCGCTGTTGATGAAGAGATAATTGTATTTATCTAGTATGTAATTTTATTTTCAACGGACATTTGTTTAGTTTGCAGAGAACTTACACGAAGTACGAGTATAGCATAGAGCAGAATATAACTCACAACAAACAGTCTATGATGACATAAAACATTTCTCCGTTTACAAAGCTGCTAAAATTCACTGGGAATAAATATGGAACCTTTTCAGTGACCTACGTTATGGACGAAGTATTAAGTTAGCCAAAATAATAGAGTTGAACTGGACATGCAATTCGAATGTGACAAAGAATAAACTGATTCAGAATTCTTTGGGAAAGTCTGTTGTAAAGCTATCAGTAGCAAGATGGGATGATATTGTGCATTACTAAAGCAGTTATTTTCTACAGGTTTATGACAATTGCTCTTTGTTCATGAATATTGTTTAATTGAATCTTGAGTTGTTGCATTCTGTTTTATGTGATACTGTGACGTGTATACCCATTGCTAGGCAACGACTTTGTAAACATATTCCCGGGGCAACGAATACGCAGGTACGAATCTAACAACTTCCGTTGCTATGCAACGGCGCTCTAAACGCGCCTTCGCAACAGTAGAGGAAGCAGTGTTTTCTGTCGGTCTGCCTCACGTCAAGGAATGTCTCATGTAGCTAGAATTAGAATTCGGTCGAGTTCTGGGGATAGTAGTCGAAGGTGATTGAGAATAAATTGCAAGAGAAAAATAGGCAGTGCAAAGAAGTCTTCACGTGTAATTTGGAGTTACAGCGAGGGTGTGATAAATCCGTTACCAGGGTAAGACTAGTGAAGACTGAGGACCCTAGTCTGTGTATAACGGTGGATTATAAATTGTGTAGAATATAGTAGCGCTGTGCTGCCTATGGTCCCGATTTGTATGAATGTATAAGGTGCAATAAATCCAATCTTCCAATCCAAAGCCATCTATTATTCACGCGAAAACCCCCTACAGGTGACTTGCTTATTTACTTACTCATGGAGCTGAGCCCTTCCGGAGGAGCCGCCAATTCTGCAGCTACTAAAGAATTTCCCAGCATTTAATGGAACCCCAAGGTTCATTACCGTGTTCACAAGAGCATTCCACTGATCCCTATCTTGAGCCAGATCTATCCAATCCATACCATCCCATCCTATCTCTGTAAGATCCGTTCTAATATTGTCCACCCACCTACGCCTTGGTGTTCCCTGTGGTTTCTTTCCTTCTGGCCTTCTCACCATTCACATTCCTTGTCTCCCCCATTCGTGCTACATGACCTGCCCACCTCATCCTCCTTGACTTGATCTTTCTAATCATGCCTGAAGAAGAATACAAGTTATGAAGCTCCTCATTATGTAGTTTTTTCCAACCTCCTGTCACTTCATTTCTCTTCGGTCCAAATATTCTCCTCAACACCCTCTGTCTGTGTTCCTCCCTTAAAGTTAAGAGACCAAGTTTCACACCCATACAGAACCACAGGCAAAATTATAGTTTTGTATATTCTAATTTTTAATGTTTCTGGACAGCAAATGAGAAGACAAAAGGTTCTGGACTGAATGGTAGCAAGCATCACCCGAGTTCAATCGCCTCTTAATTTCCTCCTGAATCAGATTTCGATCTGCTGTCGTTGTTCCCAAATATCTTAACTGTGCCATATTTTCAAAACATCTGTTTCCTATCTTGAAGTCATGACTTTTGCCCTGCATTTTGGTGACGAGACAGTAACATATACTTAGTTCTCTCTATGTTTACTTCTAGACCAACCTCTTTACTTGCATCAATTAAAGTTTGTGTTTTTCTTTATGGTATCTACAATATCACCCAGTAGATTGACATCACCTGCGTAGACCAACAGCTGATGTGTCCCGTTTAATTTCAGTCCCACCTGGATTCCCTGGACCTTCCTAATTGCATATTCTAAAGCAAAGTTTAAAAGGAGCGGCGATAAAGCATCTCCTTGTTTTAGACCATTCTGGATTGGAAATTTATCAGACAAATGTTTACCTACACGGACTTTACTATACGTTTCGTCGAAACACATTTTAATCAACCTAACTAGTTTCATGAGTATCCCAAACTCTATTATAATATTGTACGTACAATACTTCCCTCCTAACTGAATCATAGGCCCAACACGTGACAATACTAAATAATAATTAATTTGTAAAACCATCAGCATAACAAGATTGTATCCTAACACATTCTATATTTCGCCCATTGTGAGGACTGGATCAGGCGTTTTGTCGCTATGTTTTCAACTTACATGCATTAATATTTCGTGAAGAATTCTTCAGGAAACTTTACAGTTCACGGATAAATATTTGCGTAAATTACTCTGTTGTCATTCATATTAATACTGAAGTTCAACTAACATTTCCTAGAATGAACGAAAACAGAATATTTAAGTAAAATTTGTCCATTGACTGTAAATCTTCCATCAAGGATTCTTCGCGTAAAAACGGCGCATATCTGTTGATAACGTACTGTATTATATTATGTCTAACTACCCAATGACAATCCTTATAACTGATCGAAAAACGTAGTTCGGTAAGAGTGCAAAATACCATATCTCAAGCGGTTAGTCGCTGGCTTCCCACCGCGGCGGCCCGGATTCGATCCCGGGTCTGGTCAAGTGGGATTTGTGGTGGACAAAATAACGCTGGGGTGAGTTTTCTCCGAGTGCTTCGGTTTCCCCTGCCAATCTTCATTGCACCAAATTCTCCGTCATCATAATCACCCGGGGCAGGCTACAGTTGGCCAATCAGTGGCCGCCAAGCCGAGTGGACCCAGTTGGACTCCACTCCCACTAAGCGAATAAAAAAAAAGTGCAAAATAAAGCACAGATTTTTTTATGGTTATATAAAATATGTTATTATTATTATTATTATTATTATTGTTATTATTATTTACTCTATGTGTGTTTCCTTTTTCACTCGCGCACAGTTTTGCAATTCGTCCTTCAACTGTTCATTTAGCACGCAAATAAATAAGAATGGAATCGAATTGAATTATTATTATTGTCCATCGCCTGATGCACAGTTTGTTACACAAGACATTTCGGAAGTCAGTTCTACTCCTGTCCATAGGAAACTGATTGTTATTGTTGTTCGATTAGAAAGTACTGGAACACCCGTTGTAAATTAATCGGGAAACCTTATCATTTGTTATGCAAGCTTCATACTGTTAACTTCTCCTGCCTTCTCCCGTATTTAATTTTAGTCCTACTTCTTATCGAATCATGTATCGAGGTCGACGTGTGAAACCATCTCCCGCGGAAAGCGCGCACAAATACTTGCAAACCGACTCCTTTGCATACATACTACACTTCACTTATCCACAGCAAACCATTATCAGTTCGTACAGAACACACACAACGCACTGTAACAGATTAATTCTCACTGGTTTGTTACGACTAATGTAACCATGGTCGCAATGCGGGAAGTGTTTGAAGACAGAATAATCAGCAGAGGACCGTAGCCTCCCAGATCTCATTTTTTGTGAGTTTTATCTTTGGAGAAACCTGAAGAGAAAAGTTTATAAGAATAATCCTCGCAGCACCGAAGCTCTGCAGAATGAAATAACACACCACTTTTTCACAAGTTTGGATACACACGATTTTATGGGAACTGACACGTCAGGATATTTAAGACGAAACTTGCGGGTATATTTTATGTTAGCTTTTTTCTTGCAAAAGTTTCGACAATAAACACACGCTGTTCAATAGTGGACCTCATTTCAGTATAAATGTATAAACACTTCTATCACAGACTGACTATTAATGCGACTTACTGCAGTGACGAGATCAGACCACCTGACGGCGCGCGTTTATCAGCGCTAATGACTCGTTCCGCTGTCAGCGGTTACAGCAGCACTCTGTGAGAAATGGAATGTCCGCTTTGCGCTGCTGCCAGGTTTCCTATATCATTGAACGCCCTGTACATAACTTGTGTTCATGCAGTCTGTTGAAGTTCGACATTTCGTTGGTATAGCAAGCCTAAATTTCGTTATTTTATAGCCGTCACTTCGCCGCTAAGTTATTTTTCTATATAAACCATACACGCCAGTATGGAAGGGTTTATGATGGCAGGTAGATAGTGTAGGCCTATTAGCCTAGTTTTTCAAATCGGCTGGGGTACAATCTCAGCTGAAGTCATAAATAAATTAGTTTAATAACAACCGATCACTTAAAGACGATAGTAGAGACATCTCTGAGAACATTGTGCAACTCAAACATATGTCGTGCAATGGATAAGGACAAACACAAGCCTAATATCATTAAGTTTATAAGGAAGTAAGTTTGAACAGTATAGAACTGCCTCTGGGTCTTATCCATTGAAGGGTCTTGCATTAGCAGTGTTTTATTCACCTGTTCTATCATTACCAGTGGTTAGCTAGTTACTAGTTGCAAGTATAATTTTATATTATTCTTAGTGGTGTGAGACTGAATCCACTTGGTACTGCGGTTAACTACTGGCCTATTGTACCAGACCGGATGGTAGAGGATGGTGTTTATGGAGCAATTGGTGGAATGAAGAGTGGCAAGGGAAGCCGAAATATTGGAAGAAAACCTACCCCAGTGCCACTCTGTCCACCACAAATCCCACGTGACCTGACCCGGGCTCGAACCCGGGCCGGCGCAATGGGAAGCCAGCGACTAACCATCTAAGCTATGGCAAGTCCTAATTATAAGTAAATTAGTTAGGGCATTATTATGTGATTGCGTTCACGCCGCCTTGTTCATATTTGCATGCCGCAGTTCCGGTTTACGTGACTGTTATTTGAACGTTGTAAAATACAGTTCAACTCTTACCACTATTTATCGATGATTTAATCATTGATCCAACATTGCTGTCAGTTTGTTTACATACTGATTTTCTGTGACAGCGCAGATGAACTGAAACAGATCCATTCCATTTGTGATGACATTCGGCCCGTAGCACGCCGATATTTCAAATGACACTCAGTGATCTCTCATCACAGTTCCGTGTTCCGTTCTTGAGATTATTTAAACAATATGAATCAACTACATTTGTTACATCCCTAACTGAATTCTGATGACGGCAATTGTTGCTGCTTGTTCCCGAGGAGAAGGGAACCACAGTCTGTAATTAACGTTATCTTTAAGGGATTCACTTATCACTTATGGAGCTGAGCCCTTCTCGAGAAACCGCCAATTGTGCAGCTACCCAAGAACTTCCCAACTTTTTATGGGACCCAAAGGTCCATTACCGTGTTCACAAGAACCCTCCACTGGTCCCTATCCTATCACTTACTGACTAGGTGTCTCAGTTATCGACTGACTCATTCACTTGTTCACTGGCCGACTCATTTATTCGCTGACTCAATTACCAGCTTGCTGACTTGTTTATTTGCTGACTTAATCAACTCTGTACTGACTGTTTGCCTCGCTTATTGGTTGTCTCACTGATTCACTTAGGCCCCCCATACACACACAGTTTGGCCTTTCGGTCGACCTTACAGGCAAAACTGTGACAGTTTACCCCCTCCCTTTCCTCCCCATACACGCGCAGATAAAGCGTCAGGCTTCATGCCACAATCACGGTCTTCCAGCCTATAATGTTGAGTCTCACACGTCACGTGCTACGGTCCTGCAGGCAGAACTGACGGACTGACGGGTTTTCCAGAGGTCAACAGTCCAAACGATTGGCCGGCCAGCTGCACCACACACGTCAGTTTTGCCATTCAGCCTTAAACTGTGCAGGCCGAACTAGAGGCCAAACTGTGTGTGTATGGGGGGCCTTAGTCACTAACTGATGGCTGCTCACCTGTTCACTTACACCTTAACTCATACTGGTTGCTTCACTTATTGGCTGACTCACTCGTTTTTCACTGAGTTTTTGCTTGATCTGCTCCGAGATACTACAGAACTGGAATACTATTCTTAGAATAACGGAACCCTGGTCTTTGTTGGAATCAAGTGCTAGTTGTGTCCCACATTTTGTATCTGAATAATTACGCCTCACATTAATTACAAAGTTGGCCGCGCCATAGCTCAAGCGGTTAGTCGCTGGCTTCCCACTGCGGCGGCCCGGGTTAGTTTTTTCCACTGGCAACAGATTTTCAGTTCCTTTGTCTACAAACTGGTATTCTATAGCAAGGTTGTCGCTGCGCGGTGAACGTGAGATCGGCCACCGAACCTTGACTTGTATTTATTTCAAGTATCTTCAAGATAATTCCTATACGTCTGTATTGCCTTCATCCTCAACAGGGAGCCGGAAGGACAGCCTGGCCACAGAGTTATGGATATGATAGCACACTCGTTCAGCCGGGTTTAAAATTCTTTAATGTTTTTTTTTTTTTCTATACGAGTTTGCTGGGAACAAGAAGGCTTCCTCATTTCTCCGCTATGCTGTCTTTCTATGCGGCACCTCCAGAAATATTGTCTGCTGTCAGGTGCAGCGTGTCTCGGTATGCTATCACCACTTTGCCTGATTGTTTCCTCAGGCGATAACTTCGCTGTGTAATAAATGAAGAGAGTATGGCGCCTGTTCATCGTAACGCAGTACAGTCATGTGCAGTGTGTGAAACCACTCAAATGTGCAAGACACGAGCGAGGAAGTAACTTTATTTTTCCAGTTTGAGAAGTATAGCATTTTAACCTGTGTTGAAACAAAATTCCTGTTCAAAAATCTGCACTGTAGCGTATTTCATTTCGAAGATCCCAAGTTTATATCCTTGATCTGGAAGTAAACTATCTTAACTAGGGCCGCGCCGTAACTCAAGCGGTTAGTCGCTGACTTCCCACCGCGGCGGCCCGGGTTCGATCCCGGGTCTGGTCAAGTGAGATTTATGGTGGACAAGTGGCGCTGGGGCAGGTTTTCTCCGAGTACTTCGGTTTCCTCTGCCAATCTTCATTCCACTAATTCCTCCACAATCACCCTCACCTATCATCTGGGGCTGGTACAATAGGCCAGAAGTGGCCGCAGCACAAGGGACTTAGTCCCACCCCACTAGCAGTAAAAAAACTATCTTAACTAAAGATCTTTTGTGGCCTCTCTGTTCTTCCGCCCAAATTGAGCCGTAATACAGAAAAAATGGCTACAATTGGCTCTTTCCATATCATTTCAAATTCGCAGCTCAATGCTTTTTTCCTAATCCAATGCGATACTGTACAACTATCGCTGCTGAGATAGCGAGGCAGTGAGAAGAATTAACGCTTCTAAAAAATAATGGCTTATTTTCATTTTTAATTGGTATCATGAAGTCCATTGAGGTTATGGATATACAAAGAAGAGGACCAACGCATTATCCTCTACTTCCCGTAACGTCGGTTGTGGAGCAGATATGTAACCGACTACCTCCATGTAGCTGAATTCTTATTGGGAAGCAAACAGTTGCTCAGCCACTTAAGAAACTCCCAGCATTTTATGTGTGTCGAAGGTTCGTTACCGTCTTCACAAGAGCCTTCAGTTCGTTAGCAACGATGTTTGAACCATACATTCTGTAGACTTGTAGTATCGAAACTGGAAGATCACTAGTTGTAAGTAGGTAAGCTACCGTCAGTTCTTTTATGTAATATACCCCGCCTTTCGATTGAAAAGACTACAGGTAACCACAAGGAATCCGAGCCAGAACAGCCAACATAAAGTCTATATTATAACTGAGTACACTCTAAATAAAAGTTAGCAGCTCCTCCCCTCTTTACCCTGCGTATTTGGAGGGGAGATTGCTGAATTCGTCCATGTTTTTTTTTTGTCCCCAATGCTCCCCTGATGGACTGTAGCGTCCAAATTTGAGCAATACTCAAGAAAAGAACATGTTAACCGAAACGTCGGTTAACACTCTCTACGCGGCGCCACAGCCCAGAAGACGACATACTTTAAAATAGAGACTAGATTCCAAAATAAATATTTGATAACAATTAATAACACCAAAAATAACGCAAATAATACTTACTTATAGAGCTGAGCCCTTCTTGAGTAGAAGCCAAATCTGCAGCTACTCAAGAAATTCCCAGCATTTTATGGAACCCGAAGGTTCTTCGCCGTGTTCACAAGAGCCCTCCACTGGTCCCTATCCTGAGCCAGATCGGTACAGTTTATACCATTCCAGTCTATATCTCTAAGATCCAGTCTAATATTGTCCACCCACCTACGCCTTGGTCTTCTCAGTGGTCTCAATGCAAATAATTACCATAACAATAATAATAACAAAATCTTGACCATTAAACTGCAACAGTTGCAACTAATAAGAATATAACAAATTCTGCACAACCTGAATCCTCTACCAGCACAGTCGGTCCAGACGGAGAACCCAGAAAAGAACGTACCTCGCCACACGGAACACGGCCCCATTGTTGCAATCGAACAGAAACACAAATGGGGTAATGAAAACCTAAACACCTGCAAACAAACTCCTGCAAAAGAAACCTTCATATATTCCCAAACACAAACACATAAAATTAGGCAATGGAAGGGAAACCCGTAGTAATCACGTGGTATCTGGGAATAATGGGATTACGGAAACAAGGAAGTAACAGTACGGATGCCTCCGGCGAGGGGGGGGGAGGATAGAGGAAACGATCGCCCCTTTGAGTCTCATGAGGGAGAACATGATGCACAAACATACGGGCAGGGTTACCAATGCACCAGCCTGCTTGTCGTCTGTCGCCTGGTGGTTCTTGCTGCTCTCGAGGTAGCCAGACTGGCATTGGTCTTGCAGAAATGTAAGCAGCAAAGCGTTGGTACTGTTGCCGAATGTAGAGCGCCTGGTGGTTCTTGCTGCTCTCGAGGTAGCCAGACCGGCATTGGTCTTGCAGAAATGTAAGCAGCAAAGCGTTGGTACTGTTGCCGAATGTAGAGCGCCTGGTGGTTCTTGCTGCTCTCGAGGTAGCCAGGCTGGCATTGGTCTTGCAGAAATGTAAGCAGTAAAGCGTTGGTACTGTTGCCGAATGTAGAGCGCCTGGTGGTTCTTGCTGCTCTCGAGGTAGCCAGGCTGGCATTGGTCTTGCAGAAATGTAAGCAGTAAAGCGTTGGTACTGTTGCCGAATGTAGAGCGCCTGGTGGTTCTTGCTGCTCTCGAGGTAGCCAGGCTGGCATTGGTCTTGCAGAAATGTAAGCAGTAAAGCGTTGGTACTGTTGCCGAATGTAGAGCGCCTGGTGGTTCTTGCTGCTCTCGAGGTAGCCAGGCTGGCATTGGTCTTGCAGAAATGTAAGCAGTAAAGCGTTGGTACTGTTGCCGAATGTAGAGCGCCTGGTGGTTCTTGCTGCTCTCGAGGTAGCCAGGCTGGCATTGGTCTTGCAGAAATGTAAGCAGTAAAGCGTTGGTACTGTTGCCGAATGTAGAGCGCCTGGTGGTTCTTGCTGCTCTCGAGGTAGCCAGGCTGGCATTGGTCTTGCAGAAATGTAAGCAGTAAAGCGTTGGTACTGTTGCCGAATGTAGAGCGCCTGGTGGTTCTTGCTGCTCTCGAGGTAGCCAGGCTGGCATTGGTCTTGCAGAAATGTAAGCAGTAAAGCGTTGGTACTGTTGCCGAATGTAGAGCGCCTGGTGGTTCTTGCTGCTCTCGAGGTAGCCAGGCTGGCATTGGTCTTGCAGAAATGTAAGCAGTAAAGCGTTGGTACTGTTGACGAATGTAGAGCGCCTGGTGGTTCTTGCTGCTCTCGAGGTAGCCAGGCTGGCATTGGTCTTGCAGAAATGTAAGCAGTAAAGCGTTGGTACTGTTGACGAATGTAGTTAAGACAACATCGATACTGACTACAGTAATTGTATATTCTCACACCGGTAAATATGAAGATTATACAATTCTGGAATGTGATCAATATTATATTTCAGCATCCTGTTACACTCACACAATATATATGGACAAATACCGTCTTAAGTGCAACAATTTTATTGTAGTTTTTACTTCTTTTTCCTCCTCCACACTACATGTTTCGGCCCTAAATGGCCATCATCAGGTGTGTATCACTCACGTAACTGTTACACTG
>NW_019744110.1:1132011-1193796 GCF_002891405.2 Cryptotermes secundus
TTTTAACAAGCAGTGTAACAGTTACGTGAGTGATACACACCTGATGATGGCCATTTAGGGCCGAAACATGTAGTGTGGAGGAGGAAAAAGAAGTAAAAACTACAATAAAATTGTTGCACTTAAGACGGTATTTGTCCATATATATCTGGAATGTGATGCTATGTAGTCTGGTATAAGGGTACCGACGTTTCAGAAGAAACCTACTGTCTCCACTGTGTCATATCCGAGAGGAATTTAACCTTCAGTAATATTTCTACTTCCATATTGAAGTCACTTTATTTTAGAAGTAAAGTCATTGACGCCTTTTTGAAATCTCGCTCGGGATACCGGCTACCCTAACTGAAGTTGCGTGATTTTCCTAAGTCCCTCCACGTAAATGCTGGGATAGGAATTCGATTAGGCCAGTACTGCCTCCTTCCAAGTCTTTTTCATTTCATCAATCATCCATCATTCAACCCTTTGCAGTTTCGATACTGAAAGCGTTTGTCAAATAACCTTCGAAAAAAACTACTGTGGGCAGGGCTAGTTTTTCACAGCAGCCGATTATAAAATTCTGGCGTATATTTTTAAAGGCGTCCTGTTTATTGACAGAAAATTTTCTATTCACAGTGTAGAATTTAAATTGTTTCCATACATTAGTTATGAGTAGCTGTCTTTATTTTTATGAAATAGAAACGCATGTCCAATTTGCGTCGTGTATTTGACCTGACGCAACCGTAGAAGCTGTTTCAGAAAAATGTTGTTCAATTGGATTACATTTAAGCGATATGAAATGGCAAGGGCCTGCCTTTTGTAGAGAACAAGCAGATGCACACGCTGCAGTGACCGAGAAAGGCTCGTTTTGTTTAAATTCTGGAAGTGGGCCTATATAAGTATCCTAACGCTTTGTTTCATAAAACATATCTTCCGTGTTTGGCAACTGTTTTATGAATAAATGGTACCCTACGATGCTGCACATCGAGTATGATGAGGTAAAGTCCTAGTTGAATTTATGGTGAGGTTAGCCCGGTGTAAACACTGCCCGTTGTGTTATACAGGTATAATGGAGACAATGTCTGTGTACATCTACTTCGGAAAAAAAAACAAAATTTTCCGTCGGATATACTACAGAATTTAATTGCAGTAAAATATATTTAATTTAGTTTACTTCCTTGTTTCCTCTGTATAAGTTATCAATCATTCTCAGATCTCTAAATCTGTAAGTTAAGAATAATTCTACACTCACTCACTCACTCACTCACTCACTCACGCATAACGTGGAGTCCTTCTTGAGGAGAAGCCAAATTTGCAGCTATTCAAGAACTACCCAGCATATTATGGAGCCTGATAGTTCATTACTGTGGTCACAAGAGTCAGTATCCTAGGCCAGTACAGTCGAATCCATATCATCCCATCTTACCTCTCGAATAAATCTACAAATCAATTTATTTTTAATCTACTCTCCTTCAGATGTCTGATTGATGTTTAGCTATTTTCAAAGATTTGCAACTACATAATTTTTACAGAATCTCTGACTCTAAACAATGAAACTATAGATATGGCAGGAAAGATTTTAGACCCGTTTAAGGTATTATTTCAGCAGCCGCATGAAGGAAAACAATTAGACTCTGTGTCAAGTTAGTCGATCTTCACTTTGAATGTGAAATGGCAGTGCTCACTACTCGCCGGTGACGTTGGGACCCTCTCGCAACGCAACGCTTCCGGCTGGGAAATATATAACCACTGAACTCTGCGGAGGAAGTACAATTGACGTGTTGTTCCGAACCACGAAGAATGAGAGAGCTGCATCGGCTACTGTGGCCTGAGGGGATGCGGAAATTTCAGCACTGAAGACAGAAACACAGGAGACTTTAAGATATGAGGCAACTGATGTTTGTTGCCCAACTCAGAATGAGGTCAGACTAGAACCCCGTGATGAAGGAACAATTGCAGAAAGAACATACAGGATATGAGGGGCATTCGTTAAACTAGCACGTGATATTCCTTTATGCGGTTCGGCTCTCAGTGGAGTAGCCATTTGCAGAGGCCAGACTTTATCTCAATGAAAAGTCGTTATCCATTTGTACATGTGGAAATTCAGCTATAGTGGCGTAACTAAGGTTCGTTAAGGAAGAAAATGGAGTCTGCTGGGTAGGAAACCCAGTCACGTCTTTACTTGCATCTCTCGAGAAGAACAACAAGAGGTAACGACTGTATTTATTAACTTAAATTCGTGCGAGCCAGTTTACACAGACAGCAAAAGTTACAGGCAAGTGGGTGTCAGACATTTTTGTCGCGAAATGTCCAGTCACATGTGTGTTTCCTTTCAGCATGATGAAGTTGTGCCTCAGTGAGAAGGTTTAACACTACCGCATGCGTAACCCTTAGAGAATATTCAACTCAGTAACACACGATATGATACGGCATTTGTTTCCTTGACAACATTGTTGGATTTATATGCCAAAAAAAAATTCTTTATTGAATTTAATGTTCTTTTATGTAGGTATGTTGGATATGTATATAAGCGTAGTATCTCTCTTTTACGTTATAATATTTAATGTAATGGCACTTACTTCATGCACCATTAACGCTCTAGACGTGTATAGTGGAGGCCGAAAGCTCGAATATTGGTAGCGTTTCGGTCTTTTATAGTTTCATTTAGCCTACTGAGGAAAATGTAGCAATCCTTGAAGTAGGCCATGACAGCTTCCTTCCAAATTCTTACTTATTCACCACTCATTATCTTCCCATTTCTATGGCACACGACTTCTGCAATTAAAGTAGCTTCATTAAAGAATTCGGGAATTTAACAACGGCTTTTACGAACAACCGACTCTTTTCTCTCCCTGAAATGTATCAGTTTGAGCTTTGACTTAGGATCATATGGGAGAACTAAACAGTTTCCCTGTCTATTATCTAAATATGAACCTAAAGACGATAATATTGTGCCATGACACCCGAAAGGCAGAACAGTGGAGCCAGAAGAGAACGCCGTTGCTTTTAATGGCTCGATAACACGTGTCTACGTCAACGGATGAGCGCGCACCATTAGAGAAACTGATGGAAGTGACGTTTTCTAGTTGCTGCCACGAGTAGCTATGAGACGGTGGCCAACCGGAAACGACCTAATCAGGACAGCCGAACATTCTTCATTGTTGGAAGACGTTACCGGACAATGCCTTGTGAATGTATCGAAATATCTTACCTCAAGTTACATATGTTGAGATTGAGAGCGAAGTATTGAGAACATGAGACTTAAGTGAGAGAAAATAAAGGGAAGGGGAGGATATTGCAAAATAAACAACTGCATAGTGCGTGATTTCACAAAATATTAGCGAGACGAATTAAGGGAAAATGAAATTGTCGTTTCGTGTAGCATAGATGGAAAACGAGAAGGATGCACAAAATTTTGGTTGGAAAACTTGAGAGGAAGACTCGGTTTATGGGTTGCATTATCAATCTCTTATTCCTCATGTTGTACATACCGTTTATTTATATGTATGGCATTTTTAATCTGTTGATCTTGGGTCATTATTCACTAACAGTTTCGGTTAAAGGGGATATTGTAAGGTAGACAGGATTATGATATTAAAATGGAGTGGTGTTTTAATGTAGTTTGATTGTTATTTCCTTGTGCGTGTGTGTTTCTTTGGACGAAGCTGTGGATGTGGTTCACTATTGTTGCTTAATGCTTGCGATGCAATATTATTTTATTAGTTTATGGTATTCTTCTGGGTTTTGGGATTATGTGTAAATTAATGTACATGTCTGATGTTTAAAACATCGAAAATCCGCATCAATAGAAATCATAATTCATGGTGATTTCTGTCATTCATACGAACACAAATCATGAAGTATGAATTATCTAATAAACAGACTGCATATATACCAAATGTTCAGAAAGTTAAAAATAGCAGGAAGGGAATATCAGGAAAATTCTACACAGTAACCAGTATATCAACACACACACACACGAACACTCTTCCCCACAGCAAAGTACAGACAAACCAAAAAATTATGGAACACTATTACAAAGCCCAAAATAAAATAAAATAAAAAGTTATAATATTATTTAATTTCATAAACATTAAAATAGCATTCTGTAAACGAAAGTTAATAGAACACACCATAAGCCTAAAACTACTAATAATGGATACATACAGCAGAAGTGGCATAAAGCAATTAAAACTTTTAGACTACCAATTAAAATATATAGAGCCAACAGGACGAGCATTCAATACCAGATACAAGGAACACATTGAACCAATAACAGCAGAAACCCTCGAGACTCGAACCACATACTAAACACAGCCACACATCTGGCAGTATAACCAGTATTATGGTTAACGTGAGGATAGAGGAGAGAAAACATCAAAATATTTTAGAAAAGTATCACGTTTGCCAAGTTTACAAAATCAAGCTTCATATAGAAAACCACAACCGCTACTCGAAACGCTGTCACTGCATCCCTACCAGACAGCAGCACTCCCATCTACACGTGTCCCATACTAGATACACACACACCACAGTTTTCGTTCACTCTTTATTCAACACTAAAAATTAAATAATATGCACATACGTGAATTACAAATAACTCCAAGCTGGACGTTGAAAGCCTCTTGATGTCCTTAACTGTGTAAGTCTGACCATGTGCTTGTAAAGAAATCGACTGCTTGTTATCATGATGGAGCACAATAGCCTCATTTCTATGCCGTACCCTCTACATTCAACCATGGTTTGCCTCTGATCTTTTCATCGGCGCGGATTACAGTGGGCGTTATCTCGAATTTCTTTGTGTACCGCATAATTTATCTTTTTAAGCAGTGCTATAATACTAATTTTTTCTGCAACACTACATGTATTTGTGTTCATTATGCATAATAATCCAAGCGGACAATCTTTTTAAAAGAAATCAAAATCATTAGTTCGCTAAGGGCCGGAATCAGTGTAATGAAATCCAACAACTTTCTCTGCTGCTCGTCTATCTCTCCTTTTTTAATGGAGAGGGCATTATGTGTGTCCTATCTCTGTACTTCGTGTCATTTACCCCCGCTGCAGCTCGGACGGTTGCGATGAACAACAGGAGTGGGCATGCCATTTCATTTCACGGCAGTTTATCCAGACGCGCGATATGACTAGAATAAATCTCATATTTTACGAGAACCTTGTAACCCCTCGATGCTTTATGGCTGACTTGTACCCGCAATAAAATGAAAAGTATATTCATATCGATTTCTGGATTAAATGGAACTTTATGACTAAGGTTATGTGTTTTTCTGCTGGCCGTGCTACAATGTTATTCTAACACATCTCTGTTTCCGTCATAAAAGAATAAAACGTACATAAACTCGTAACACTCCTCATACTTTTTATTGCTAATGCCTTTTTGATCTCTCGTAGTACACATCATGCTTGCATGTTCACTTTTGAACAACGTTTGTAAATCTAACCAACAACACATTTCCGAATGTTAAGTTTACTGTCAAAATGTCTACTTTAAGATCGATTAAATGTTACCCCTTTTGCTGCCAGGTGTCTCAGGAAACAAGTGACCGTCCATCATCGGGGAGCAGCAGTATACCGAAGCAATTTGTCTCTTTTACCCCTCACGTCACAACTACTGGACTCTCAGTGGAAGGGGAAAAATGTCTGTTGAGAAGTCTCTGTTGTGTAATATGCAATGAAATTCTCTATGTAGATAATACTCTGACAATTTCATGGCTCCATGACTAATAATAACGGGTTTTGGATTGGATTTATTGACATCTTTTACCATATCTCTTAATCACAGTCAGTTATAACAGCTCACAGTCAATGACTGCTTAAGACTCACTCCATTCCTTACTGGACTACGAGTGTCTTCTCTTCTGTCACTCACTTGGTTCTGATTTATGAATCACGTTCTTGATTCTGCTTTCTGTTGTGACTCCTCATGTACGAATGAATTCGCTGTTATCTGAACGGCCGCTTATATAGTCTAGCGGTGTCGTAGGGAAGTGTTTGTTGCTTGCTCGTAGCAACGATGTGGTTCCGAAGAGTCTACAACTTCCATTTTCGTATCCGTGGACACATCCAGCAATGTTTTGTGTTTAAGACTCGTATCTCCCCGGACACTTTCCCAGAAACGTCCTACATGTCAATACAATTCTAACTCTATATCATAATATTCTAGGGAATACTGGCGTTATTAGGAAGGTCCAGGAAAACCCCGTGGAAGTGGAATAGCATGGAACATATTACAGTAATGATCTGTGTTTATTAATTTGCTGAACAAAGGATTAAATAACATAATGTACCATAAACGAAATGTAGAAAATATATTAGATGCTATGGAGGCGGGTCTAAAAATATGACGAAGCTCTGGGCTGTTGTGAACACGATATTGAACCTTCCCAATTCTTGTATTTCTTGGTCAGGTGGGCGACTATCGTTTTTTTAAGAACTCTGCTGCATCGAATTCGATACTTTCTGAGTTAGCTAAATGAATTCTAACTCTTATGTAAGGGGAATTTGTATGAATTTACCGCCACATTTACCTCTACAATATATGATGGGCCTTAGAAAAGGCACAGACAGTTCTCATCTAAGCTGTAAAGCAGTTTCGCCGTGATATAAGCGACATCTGTGTCATGAGCCTGTGAGCTGTTTCTTCTCCAGGTTTTACTGCGATTTCCCCTTCTGTAAATGCCCTTTGCTCTTACCAACTCAACTCATAGGCACTGCAGTTTTAACAGGTTCCGCTGAGGATGAGTAATCCGCTGTGGAAACTGTCATTTATTGCGCAGTACAGGTTTAACCTGCTCGTTTTTTGCTATGGCAATAGGAATCTTCTTTCTGTCTTTTGTTAGTCCATAACTTGTCCTGACCTCACTTTTTTACTGAATATTCTTCTATATATTGGAAGCTGCAATTGGACCACACACGCTGTACTCGTTTGTTTCGATTGCACCGCCAGCATAATCTGTGTCCATCTTTCCGTGACAGCCGTTCAGTTGTCTCTAGCATGAATCAGGCACAAGCTACATCGAAATTCTTAACGTTACAATATGGCATATATTCGATGTATTTCACAAACTTGGTTTTACACACTCCACCTAACGGCCCACATACCCTCTTCTCCCGAGCACGCTGGTTCTCTCGTATGAAAGGGCGACAATCTCCCGTCCATGTCTCATCCCCTTGCTGCATATCCACCGCTCTCCGTTGCTGGACAAAGCGAGACCCGGCGCTTTCTGGCAGAAGCGACCGAGCTGCTTCCCCGTGGCTTTCCGCAGAAACTTACCCTCGACCCTTCTCCCATCTCTTTCCTTCCCCTATCCAGGGGAATCACGCATGTGAGTTCGGTGTCTGCGTAAGAGTCCCTCTGTCAATAGACACACATACACACACAGTCAAGCATGTTCACTTTTTGCACACACGCGCTTGCACGCATTTGCGCACTCGCACAGAGATACGCGCATTTCTGTACGCTCACACGCATTACCACACTCACGCAGATGAGGCTTCGAAGAGAACGATGTAATGCGTACTTTTGGGAGCTTCCGAAAGCTGAGCTTTGTGGCGTATCATGTACCACGTCCGGTGTACCTTGAGTAACAGAGGGTATCGTGTAACGGACAGACGAACAAACAAATGACGGAGCTAACATGTGCGTCTTGCAGGTGGCCTCAGGCTCAAGCTGGTTCCTCGTTCGCAGATTTCTCTATCCTGAAGATGGAGGCAATACATTCCCCCGAAACGTCGGTTCACACAAGATCTACACGGCACCACATCCCAGAAGACAGCTTTCCTTATAGTTACCGACGTCAAAACCTCAGATCCTAAATCCACTCGTAGTATCTGTTCGAACGCTTTTTTGCTTTGTGTCGTCACTTACCTGGTTTGCTTTCATGGCTGTTTCTTGATGTGAATATAACATATTTCATTACCATATGGACATCATATAGTCGTGATGCTGAGTGATGCAACTTCTGGCACTCAGCATGAATCACATTCGCAGCCAGGCAGCAACTGAAATGGCCTACAAATTAATATTACATGTTGAGACTACCCGCAACACAGGTCTGTCAGAGAAGTTGTCGCATAATACAGGCGCACCGAACAGCGGAGACAGTATCCGTTCCTCATCCAATTCGTAGATTCGTTGTGACCTAGGTACTGTGGTTGGATACATCGCTTGTACATCAGAAGTTGGAACAACAGAATGTCACTTTCACGTGTGATTTGAATTCGGCTAGTATCCATGTCAGTTTCTCCCATAATTTTCCGGAATCATACCGTAAGACACATATATCAGAATCACTTCCTACCGAATTCCTCCCGACTCATCATTCACAATCATCACCCAAGTCAAATGGCTCCATTAGATGAAGTAGCGTTGTAAGCAAACCGGAGAGAAACACAGTATTTCATATGTGATACAAACAGATCTGCTAATGTTTCCTCTTCATTTCACGTTATTGTCTGTCGGATTAAATGGTAAAACTTGTGATTTTCATCTGGAGATATTCGGTTCGGCCACCACATTGATTATATTGACTCTGGATTTCCTCCGTCTTCTTCAGTCCGTCCAGACAAATGTCGGGGTAGTACCTCAAATTAGTCGATCCCCGCTTCCTCAAACATTCTTTTCAATTCATCATTAACTAATGAGATGACGACTGAAGTTGTACGGAATTACTATAAATGATTCATTCGTTTTTAAAACGCTATATTTTCCAAAGTATTACACTTACAAATATGATTAACAATAAAAGGAACCGTAAACTTATCATGTTTGTATTATGTGTACCAGTTGGCAGCACGAGTTCAGTGCCTTTACAAAATGGCGACAAAGCAGGAAAAGAGTTTTTGTTTGTTGGAACATGCGAGATGTTCGTGCGAGCAACATTCCATTTATCCGGGAAGGTTAATCGTCACAATGTGAGATTGTGGGGCACTGAAAATCCTCGTGCAATTGTAGCACTTGAAAGAGATCCACCAAAGCTGATTGTTTTCTGTGCACTGTCACAAACAAAGCTGTATGGGCCGTTTTTCTTTTGTGAGAAAACTGTGACTGGTACATCTTACCTAGATATGTTGCAGTTATGGTTGTTTCCACAACTGCCTGTTGATTCCGGGGATTTTGTCTTGCAACAAGACGGGGCACCCCCTCATTGGAACATCAATGTTCGTCGCTACCTAAACAATGACCTTCGGCATCGCTGGATTGCGCATGTTCGTGAGGATGACGTTGCTCTGTTCACGTGGCCCCCCAGATCACCTGATCTAACCCCTTGTGACTTCTTCCTTTTGGGGTACATTAAGGATCGTGTTTGCGTACCCCCACTGCCAAGAACACTAGTAGAGCTGAGGGAACGCATCGATGCTGCAGTGATGACCATTGACAGGATGATGTTACAAAATGTGTGGAACGAGCTCGACTACCGTCTGGACGTGTGTCGTGTGACCCAAGGGATACACATAGAACATTTGTAGAGTGTGAAGAAAACGTGGTGAGTTTATGGTTCCTTTATATATCAATCATATTTGTATATATATTTCTTTGGAAAATATAGCGTTCTAAAATGAATGAATCATTTATAGTAATCCTGTATATTCTGGACTACTGATTAAGGTAAAGGTAAATTTGTTCCCATGCTTAACTAACTAACTAACTAACAAACACCATGAACGCGTATGCGGGAGTGGATGTATGCATCCACATTTTCTTGACTGGCTGGAGGTGAGCGGTCAGCTTCACACTCCGGCAGCTTTACCTCTGGGGAAAGAGCCCTAGGCACCCATTTGATAGGAAAGTTGGTGACCCCACAGTCGGACTGGACAACGTGGAGAAGAGAAAATCCTTGACATTACTGGGACACGAACTTCGACCTCTCAGTCATCCAGCCCGTATCCAGACTACTGACAGCGTCACTAAATAAAATATTGATATATAAGTAAGGACAGAATGCCGACAGTGTTGCCTAGAGCCGAGGGAGAGAAGTAACAGGCGGGTGCAGGACACGTGTTGTATGTTGATGAGTTTCATGATTTTTGTTCGTCACCAAATCAAAGGGGAGGCTTGTACGGGGCATGGGGTTCACATGCGAGAGATGAGAAGTGCATGCAAAATCTTAATCGGAAGTGCTAAAGGGAAGATACAATGTGGGAAGAGAGGCGTATGTAGGAGGTTAGTATTTATATGAAACTTAAGGGAATTCATTCATTCAACAGCGGCTCTACAGCTCTTTGCTGGACCCTGGCCTCTTCTTCAGTTTCGTAATCTTTTTTACACAGACGGTAGGACTCTTGGGCGGGGGATAAGCCCGTACCAAGGCCGCCACCTACACACAGGACAACACAAACACAGAAGAAACGCAACCACAAACATCCATACGTTTCAGTGGGATTCGAACAACTGATCCCAGCGTTGGAGCGAGCGAAGACAGTTCAAGCGTCCACATTACTCGTGCTCGTGCTTGTGTGACTCGCTATGCTCGCGAGTAATGTGAACGATATGACAAGTCATGAGACAAGAAAATTTTAAATTTGTAATTTAAAAACTATAGCCAATAAATTAAAATACGACTACAGCCTATACACACTACGAGTAAATATACGGATCCTCACGCGCCGAAGCCTGGCGAGCAACTGAAGTATTGTGGACGAAGGTTTACGAGCACAAGTAAAAGCCAGACGAATCTCCCGATGACCACAAACCTGGCGAGCACGAGCACGAACACGAGTAATGTGGACGCCCCTTTAGATCGCGCGGCCACCGCAATCGGTCCTTAAGGGAATAGAATGCGAAAGTTTTAATGAACTCGTTGTGTTCCGTAAGAGGCGGGGTGATATTTGACTAGGTCGGCGACTAGTAGCTTCTATCGTGACTCTTGCGATGACAAATTAGTACGAAACGTCGGTAATCAAAAAGCTAAATTGTGTCATAATTCAGAGGAACACAAGCTATATATTCACCAACATGGGGACATAAAATCTCTTACAGCCTGTTTATATTTGGATATTTTCCTTTAAAGATGGAAGACGGAAAAAGGAAAATATTTGGAATTGAATCCTACCAAGAATTCCGCAAATTTAATTTGTTCTTAATCTGTTCATGAATAGAATTCTGATTTTTCACCATCATTCCGTTCTCTCAACTTTTGCCACATTTTTAAATCTCTATGATAATTTTATCTTGAATTCATTTGACTTAGGACCGACTTAGTTATCGGTGCGTTCACTTGTAGCCTGGTTTCCTTATTGGCGTCTACTGTTTGCTCTCCTGTGGAACTGACTTCTTTTTGTCCAATAAATTAACACCATGAATACAAACCAGACGTCAATATGTCCCATTCAGTTACTTCTTATTCCATCTGATTATCTTGAACTTTTTTAACTGCATATTCTACACGTCGTGCAGCGTCAGAAAGCAATGACGATGAAGCATCTTGTTGCATACTGCTCTGAAGACGGAATGAATCAGACATTATTTACATAAACGGACTTTGCTACGGGGCTGAATTAAATTCGTTTTAAAAGCAGAAAACCTAAGAAGTCGACATTCAAATTATTGTCAAGAGCTACAAAAATGAGAACTTAATGCTTATTGATTTGACTTCTTCTTTACTTATGCATCAAATCTCCTTCATTGCTTTAGAATTTTGACGTAATATATGGTGATCTTTATTGTATATAAATGTGATGCGGAGAGGAAGGTGTGGAAGTGGAAGTACCGACAAATATATTCTATCCTAAAGCGCTAAAATAGATGAACTGCAGGGGTAACAATTCAGTGATGGGTAATTTATTTGTTTCTCTTCTTCAGCTGCTGATAAAAGAGCATAGTTGCCCTTCTTGTTTCGCCTGTTTAAGGCTCCTTATTAAAAAAAAATACTCCGTGGCTTCACTCCGCAAGCGAACTATACCGACCGAGCGACTGCTGATTGTCGGCGAAGTTAGTGCCAACTTTAGCGGATAGAGGGTGTCACGTGGTCAGCGCAACGAATCCCCACGGCCGTTAATTTCGGTTTTCTATACCGGAGCCGCTACTTTTTCTTTCAAGTAGCTCCTCAGTTATCCTCACGAGTCTGAGTGAACCCCGTTCCAGACCCACTACTTCTCAGAATTTCTGGTAGCGCCTGGAATCGAACCCGGGACCCCTGGATCTGTAGCCATGAACTCTGACCACTAGACTACAGAGGCGGTTTAAACTTCTCTATCACTCTTTAGAAAAATCCTATTACTGACACTTATCAAAGGAATTTCGTGTTGTTATCTCCATCATGCAATTTCTGTTAAGACCAGCAGCAGGATAACACAATTATAGAAATCTAATTGCAGTACCACGGTCAGTACAGGCATGAAGTGAATGTCATTGCATACAGAGTAAATTGTTGTTGGCGTCATGAAACAGGCCGTTATACTCCAGATGACCCTCTGTGCGCGCTCACGCGAACCTGTCTGTCTGTCTGTGCATGCGCGTGGCAATGCAATGCAACAAATGCATATTGTATACAGGCCTTCCATAAAAGAATTACATGATTTGAAACAGTAGTAATGTGAAAATAGTACAACGTATAGCGGTAAATGTGGCAACACTTGAACAGTCTACTCCAAGCTCGATGTGCCTCACCCACGCTTTAGTAACCACGTACACGAAGCCTTACAAGCAAATTCTCCGAACAAGTTTATCGACAGAAATGAGTCACTCGTATGGCCTTTCAGAAGCCCCGATCTAACCATTCTGAACTTTTGTTCTTGGCGCATATCGAGGTCAGTGTCTACCCGAAGGAACCCGAGATCTGAATCCTCTCAGGGACGGAATCTACGCCATCAAGGAAACCGTGACGCCGGAAATGTTTACAAGCATATGGAATGACCTTAACTTGGATTTAATGTTTTTATGACGAAATGTGGTTTACTCATTACGTTAATGAAAATTGTACGAAGTTTATTTCTTTCTATCTAATAAATATTTTAATAATTTACCTTTACTAGCTTCTCTTTAGTGAAAGTTCCAGACCATACCATTCTTTTTATGGAAGCCCCTACACTGCCCAGTGATACATGGCTGTGTGAGTAACCTTTGTGGCTTCTGTCGCCACGCTCCGGCAAATCTTCTTGGAGAAACTGAAATAAAAGGGAGGAAATGGAGGAAGAAAGGATACAAACAACAGAAATGGGTACTTGAATAAAAGCAAATGCAGAATACTCTCTTCTGGGATATGGCTGCAGCCACTTGCTCACGCTGGTTCCTCGCTCTCGGAATTTTATACCCTGAAGATGGATGCGATACATTCCTCCAAAACGTCTGTTTACGCAATATTTACACGGCACCTCATCCCAGAAGATAGTATTCTTCATAGTCACCGCAGTGAAAACCTCAACTCTTGCAGAAAAAAAGGAAATACAGTATATTGCTTGTTATTTGTTCTTTGGTAGGGTTTGGGCTGAGAGTCGACGCATGGACCTCACATTGTTTAAGAGTACTGATCTCTGCACTGTAAGTAGCGGGGCAATAATATAGAGTAAACTTCAAAATTTAAACCGGAAATTTAAACCAAACTTTATGAAAACATGAAATGACCCTTGTTTTTAAATTGTATGTTACAGATTTGTTTTCTGTTTTAAAGATATGGTATTTTCATTACACATCCGCCTACCTGACCACACGGCCTTGCAGTAAAACAAGCTGAACTTATTTCGAAACTTGACGCGGTGTCTCGGGAAAGAGGAACGTGGATGTTGTCAGAAAATCACCTGATAGATGTACGAATGCATAGGCCTTCATTCAGGAAGTGATTGCATGGGTTTTCCCACAAAAGAACATTACAACAGAAGTTTTAGCGGCGCAGAAGTCCGAGAACTCGAGCGACAGAATTGTAGCAATCTGCATCCTTCGAAGGGACATTTCTCTTCATCCTTAAAAGGAGTCGGGAGATCGAGAATTTCATGGAATATTAGACCCAGAAGTCAAGTCAAGCGTTACGTCAAAATTTTAGGAGGTATGAAAGCCATGCTTTTCATCTTGAGCTTCAAACTGACCGTCTGGAAGTTTGAAGAGGGTGGTATACGTTTTGTAGATCTCTAAGTGCCCATTTTCTTCGCCAATGAACAGGCAGGTCTACTATTGTAGAACCAATGAAAGGGCTACATTGTTACATTCGGAATTGAAGGTGACACCACGAAACCCTAGGCAGATGCTTGCTGGTTTGTGGACCGTTCAGACACAAAGTCCATTTAAATCTACGTCTCATAATTTTAGTTCAAGCAGGTAATGAAATCAGTTTATCAGACTCGTGCACTGTGTACCTATATAAATACCCTGCAGAATAAATCTCATGTTTCGGTTATAACAATCAAAATATTTATTATGAACGTAACTGAATATTATGTACATAATGACCTCAAGGTGCTGTTTGTGAGCTCGTGGCAATGCCCCAAGGCGAGTTATTAATATTCCATTCCCAGCTTCCAGTGGCTCTAATTTTGTTTGTAAAACGCCTGTGTTGCTTCTCCCATTGTAGTTAGTTTCACATGAAAATCGACCCGTTAAACCCCTGAGTTCTGATTCACTTGCCGGAAATTGTCGATCTGCATACCCACCTTACCTCAACTTTCGCCTTCACGTCCAAAGTCCTGTGGAGGCTAGAAGATGGAGCTTGGACAGTCGCAAAGATAAAACGACGCATATTCATATTCCAAGGACAAAATCACAGTTCGGAAGACTAAAATAGAAATAATTTCTCTTGTTGCGAGGCGTATACAGTTCTGAAGAATTAAAATTTTGTGCCAACACTGGAAATTGTGCAGCCTTCCTGCGGCTTTCCACGTGGAAGAATGAACATGGGAATGTCATACTCATTTAACATGATAACCCATTTCACCGCTGTAACGCGACATATATTCCCCGACGACAAAAATCCGAGTAAAATGAGGGGGGAAAAAATGCGTGAGGACATAACAGTCATATGTGATTTTAAGTTGGTACGATATATGATACAAATGGTGGAGAATATACTTGCACATTGAAACACGTTAGTTTCTGCAGAGTACGGTACAGCCTATTATAAAGTAAGTACTTTGTGTGAATATAGAAATCACCCTACGGTAATTGAAGCAGTTAGCAGCTCGGCGACAAGTCCAAGGCTGCACCGCACCCCTGGACAATATTATGTGCAGCCCAGTGCCCTTCGCTGACTAGGTTCTATGGTTTGAAGCAATTTGAAGCCTACCCGGCAGCTTCATATGCGTGACAATCACTCGCACACTTCGTGCGTAGCTAACGGGACATGGTAGGAGCTAGAAGGTCTTAGTTTGCGAGTCAAAAACCGTAGAAATATTTATGAGTTTTGACCGTAGAAATATTTATGAGTTTTATTTGAACCCACGTTTAATTTTATGGGCACATGGGATTATTTATCCGCTTTAAATCCGTGCATTTAAAATAATGAAAACACGAGTCACGCAAAATGTTAATGTTCCCTCTTCTAGTCCCTTTGCTTAATAACATTAGTAATCTGTAGAAAGTTTTTTGAGAAAATTATTGTTACATAATTAAAATTTAGTCTCATTGTAAATCTATTAATTTCCTATCTATCTGTCTGTCTGTTTGTCTCTCTTTGTTCCTCTCGCTCTCACTTGAAACATAGGGAATCCGTGAAACGCTTCGCTTCACTTCAGTTTCTTAGACAGTCGGTAAGACTCCTTGGACGGGCGTATCAGCCCGTGGAAAACTTGCTACCTCACACAGAATTAGCGTAGACAAACATGCATGTCTTTAGTGGGATTAGAACCCAAGATCCCAGTGTTCGAGCGGGCAAAGACATTTCGTGACTTAGACCGTGCTATTAATTTCCTGTACCAACACTATATTTTAACCCGCTCAGGGATTCAGAAATCCATGTACATATGCGTATATCCGTAAATACTCAGGTTGATATATATTACCACAATCAATAAGTTCGTGGAATGGTCGCAAAGCGTCGTTGCAGTGCACTACAGCGGATAGGTTGAGGCACAATATGATGCCCTGTCGGTTCATCTCTCGTCATAGCAAGAGGCAGTTGTGTGCAAACAGTTTAAGTATAACTACGACCTCTACTGTGAACTGCAATTAAATGCAACTGGCGGAAATCGAAAATGTGGCAGTTTGAACAGCGGACAAACATCAAGTTCATGCCAAAAACTTGGCAAATCCCCTAGCGAAACGTTTGGCGTATGAAGAATTGGCTGTTGCTACACGACAACGCCCTGCACATCGCTCTGTTCTTGTCCAAGCGAAACTGGCAAGGCAACAGGCCACCGTTTTGCCACACCGTCCGTACTCACCTGATCTCGCACCGTGCGATTTCTTTCTCTTTCACCGCTAGAAAGCCAAGCTACGTGGTCATAGATTTCAGTCGTCCGAGGAGGTCGTCAGTGCCACAAGAGACGCCATAGGGGAATTTCCTGCCAATATGTTTCAGCAGTGTATTCGGCAGCTATATCAATGTTGGCAGACTTGCATAGTGGCCAACGGCAACTATTTTGAGGGCCGATGTGGATCTGTATAAGTGTATGTGAATACCTTGTAATATGATGCCATAAAACCACAGTCCACGAACTTAATGACTCTACCACGTATATATATTGTAACGTGTTTGCAATCCAGAAGAGTCACTGCTATGGAAACGCTAGAATAGACCGTTACAGAGGAGACAACAATTGCTCCATTGTAGTTCTAACAGGAGTCTCCATGGTTATAACAGAGGGTTCGTTGCCTAACAGCGGCCAAGGTTATAAAAGCCCAGCTTCGACGAGAAGTCTTCAGTCTGGATCAAGCCTTCGGAGAAGAAAGTCTCGGAACAGCCAGCTAGGGAGTCAGCCGTGATCGAGCCATCTTAGAAGACAGTCCAGTGTCGCCGATATATTGTGAGCAGTGATTGTACCACTGCAGTGTAAATGATTGTAAAGTGCGTGTAAGGCGAGCGAACGTAATAAACTCGCTATATCGGACAACGGCGTGAATTTATTTGTAGCGTGACACACAAAACACGCTACATTGGTGTCAGAAGTGGGATACGAACTTACACACGTGACCGACGAGATTCGATCTCAAGACACGCTACATTGGTGTCAGAAGTGACTTCGAACTTTAACACGCGTCCAACAACAACATAAAAATGGAAACGCAGCAAATGTTGGAACTTCTGTTGAAGAAAATCAGCGCTGGCCAAGAAAAAACAGACGAGATGCTGAAGGAATTCAGAGCCACGGAGGCCTTGGCGGAAGCCAGACACGCACAGATGATGGCTGATTGGAAAGCCTGGGGGGAAGAGAGGAGAACCACCCACGAGAAGATTGAATCCCACCCAGAAGCGATGCAGTCCGTACTGGAGCATCGAGAAGTCCCCGTAGAAGACGCCCCGAGAATACCGGTCGGAGAACCGAAGAAACGGCGTAGGGACCAAGGGCTGGCCGCGGAGCGCCGCCGGCAGAAAGTGAAGAATTCAACAGGGGAAAATCGTGGGCCCCAAAAGGAATTGGCCACCACACACAGAAGGACATCCCGTCGCGAGACAGTGGCACGACGTTGGAGAAAAGACTTCAAGAAGGAAGCTCCCAAGGGAACCTTCGGATGCCAGCGGAAGAAGTTGGCCGCAGCCAGCAGGATGATGTCCCGCCGTGTGACAGTGGCATGGCGCAAGAGTAACATCTTCAGGAGATCGACGACCCAAGGGAATTGTGAACCGTGGCTCGAATTGGCTGCCGACAGGAATATCACCAGTCGTGCAGGTGCGACACGGCGCAAGGAAAAATTCGGAAAGGAATACTCAATCGGGGTTAATGCTGAACGATGTTGGAAGTACCCTGCATGCAGCACCGGCATAAAGGACAGAGGTCTGAAACAGGGACTACGGGTCAGCAAACAAGTGGAGGACCCCACTACGAACGCCATCGGAGGGCGTAGACCAGGAGAGCTACCACGCCTGGGAGGGAGAAATACCTGTAAGAAGGCCTTCTACGAGATTGTCGTCAGGAAGATCGCGAAGCAGGTAGCCGGATCTTCCGTCGGATTACGAGGAAACAAGGAATGGACATTTTGGAGGGGTAGGCCCCCTCCAAAACGGAAAAAGGGAAACGGTCCTTATGGGAGGAACCGGTAATAGAAGTACCGGCCTCCCCAACAAGAATGATTGGAGAACGAATGAATGTCAAACAAGGCGACCGACAAACTCTGGACCTTGTGCGTGCTCGGGACGAGCACAACTAAAGAGAGGGACGGATGCGGTAAGAGGAACAGCGCAACAAGACTCGCGAAGGACACCAAGGCCGAATGCAGAAGTTGTTAGCAAAACACCGCGTAATCAAAACCGAGGGAGAACCTTTAGGCTGTTCGGGGACGAACAACCTTTAGAAGGGAGCAATGTAACGTGTTTGCAATCCAGAAGAGTCACTGCTATGGAAACGCTAGAATAGACCGTTACAGAGGAGACAACAATTGCTCCATTGTAGTTCTAACAGGAGTCTCCATGGTTATAACAGAGGGTTCGTTGCCTAACAGCGGCCAAGGTTATAAAAGCCCAGCTTCGACGAGAAGTCTTCAGTCTCGGATCAAGCCTTCGGAGAAGAAAGTCTCGGAACAGCCAGCTAGGGAGTCAGCCGTGATCGAGCCATCTTAGAAGACATTCCAGTGTCGCCGAGATATTGTGAGCAGTGATTGTACCACTGCAGTGTAAATGATTGTAAGTGTGTGTAAGGCGAGCGAACGGAATAAACTCGCTATATCGGACAACGGAGTGAATTTATTTGTAGCGTGACACACAAAACACGCTACATTTGGTGTCAGAAATGGGATTCGAACCCACGCCCACAGAAGTGGACTGCGAATTTCACTTGTAGCCGACGGATTAAATACCTCATGAGCTGTAATTATGGAATTACGGTGGCCCAAATTGTATACATTTGGTGAATGTAATTTTGTTCGAGCAAGTTCTTCTGCTAACCGTTTCCGAATTTCCTCAGCATCTTCACCATGAAATGTCCTGTTGTAATCTCGTGCAACCTTAATGTCATGTTTCCAGAACTTCGCTTGGTCCTTGGAAGTACGAGGCCCAACCTCCTTGATTTTAAGAACTATAATTCCTGCCAGGAATATGCAAATGATGTTGATAAGTGTGAGACAAAGGCTGACAGCACCCATAATCAGAAGTTCAACACGAGGGTCTCTGAGTAGGTAGGCTTATAGGAATTTGCTACATTGGAGTCATCATCCTCTAGCATCATGCGTCCCTGCCACAGAATGTCCATGCAGGCCAATGCCCAGAACAAACCAGCATTCACAGCTGGAGGCAACAAAGAAGCAGAAATAGCAACGCCCACAAGAGATGCCGTGTTGTCTCCTAGAATGGCGATGGCGACTGCGGCTCCTGAAGGAAGAGCAACTAGCAAACCGACCCATAAGGATCGAAGCTGACCTCTGGCTATCATCTCATCAGTTGGCCATCCACCATTCCACCAGTGTTCACTGGCTAAACCAGCTGCCAGTCCAAAGATGAAACCGACCACAAGACACACAAGCAAACCGAACAGTTCGTTCAGAACACCCATTTTCTGAAGTTGCCTGTCTTCAATCACAGTGCCAAATGTTCCAGCCATGATGGGTCCCATGAGCGGTGAGATCAGCATACTGGCCACCAAAACGATGGTGCTATTTTCTGCAAGTCCCAACGCAGCCACAATTCCTGCAGTAACAAGCAGAGCAAGAAAATCAAAGGTCAAGCTTGCATCTGCTCTCACACCTTCCACCACTTCCGCGACTTGCGGTTGGACGGACACCGCACAAAGATGTCAGCAGACACCAAGGCCGAATGCAGACGTTGCCAACAGAACACCGCGAATGGAAACCGAGGGAGAACCTTTAGGCTGTTCGGGGAGGAACAACCTTTAGAAGGGAGCAATTGTTGTTTCCTATGCACAGATGATGGCCGATTGGAAAGCCTGGGGGGAAGAGGAGAGAACTACCCACGAGAAGATTGAGCCCCACCCAGAAGCGATGCAGTCCCTACTGGAGCATCGAGAAGTCCCCGTAGAAGACGCCCCGAGAATACCGATCGGAGAACCGGAGAAACGGCGTAGGGACCAGAAAGTGGCCGCGGAGCGCCGCCGCCAGAAACCGAAGGATTCGGCAGGGGAAAATCGTGGGCCCCAAAAGGAATTGGCCATCACACACAAAACGACATCCCGTCGCGCGACAGTGGCACGACGTTGGAGAAACGACTTCAAGAAGGAGACTCCCAAGGGAACCTTCGGATGCCAGCGTAAAGAATTGGCCGCCGACCACAAGAAGATGTCCCTCCGTGCAAAAGTAGCACGACGTAGGGGACACATCATGGGGACCAACCCAACTTGGAACAACGTTGCAAGGGGAGCCCCTAAATGGCGAAGACTTCAGGTGGGTCCAGAGGGCAATATTAGAGTAAAAAGCGCATGCACAAAGCAGCGGCCGCATCCAAAGAACGAGAGGACAACCAGCCGGACATTCAGGAAAATCATCGGGTTAAAACTTGTGAAGTTACCAGCGGGACTTCCCAGCGAGTTACCGAAAACTAGACACTGGACACTGTGGAGGGGTCGACCCCCTCCAAAACGGAAAAAGGGTAACGGCCCTTATGGGAGGAACCGGTAGAGTACCGGCCTCCCCAACAAAGATGAATGAAAGTGAAGAATGACTGTGAGACAACGAGTTCAACAAATCCTCGGCTACGGGAGTGCTCGGGGGCGAGCACCACCGAAGAGAGGGGCGGATGCGGTTGGACGGACACCGCACAAAGATGCCAGCAGACACCAAGGCCGAATGCAGACGTTGCCAACAGAACACCGCGAATCGAAACCGAGGGAGAACCTTTAGGCTGTTCGGGGACGAACAACCTTTAGAAGGGAGCAATGTAACGTGTCTGGAACCCAGAAGAGTCACTTCTGTGGAAACGCCAGAATAGACCGTTGCATAATAAACAACAATTGCTCTACTATAGTTCTAACAGGAATCTCCACGGATACGACGAATACGCAAAGCGTTCCCACAGAGACAACGCGATAACAATGGGTTATTGCGTAGGAAACGCGAGCCAACAAAGCGACGTTTCCACTGCTATAACAGAGGATTCATTTGTCTAGCAGCGGCCAAGGTTATAAATAGCCCAGCTTCGACGAGAAGTCTTCAGTCTCGGATCAGCCATCGGGGAAGTCAGTCTCGGAACAGCCAGCTAGGGAGTCAGCCGTGATCGAGCCATCTTAGAAGACAGTCCAGTGTCGCCGAGATATTGTGAGCAGTGATTGTACCACTGCAGTGTAAATGATTGTAAAGTGTGTGTAAGGCGAGCGAACGTAATAAACTCGCTATATCGGACAACGGCGTGAATTTATTTGTAGCGTGACACACAAAACACGCTACAATATATATATATATATACACATGCATAATTATATTAATATACATACGTATATAAGTGCGTGCGTAGACGCTTCCATATGTATGTACACGTACATGCCGAACTCACTTCCGGTACTCGTGGCCCTAATTTTCGCTAATGTAATGTGTATTAAGTTCAAGCAACAACCTTACGTTTCTTCCTAGTAATCACTAACCTCTTTTCTTTGCTGTCCCATGCTCTAGGAACAATTTATCACTTAAAACACCTGCTAAGTGATTAAACGTCTATGTGACTGATGGAAAAGGTCACCATTACACCCCATAATCTCTCAGCAACCAAGGAGACGCCATCAACAACGAAGCTATCTTTCTTACCTTCGTTCTCTTCATGATTTCCACGAATAGCAGCAAGTCTCCAGACATATTTGCTTTTGGCTGTCAGTTAACTGTCCTTGACAGTGACCCAGTTCAGATGCTGTATATTTAGATATAATTGACTGATTTCATTGCCATCAGGCCGGAAGGTCGCGGGTTCAAGTCCCGATGAGGTCATTGGATTTTCTTCAATTGACCTAATCCTTTCCGCCGCTCTATGGCCTTGTGGTCGACTTAGCCTCTAAGTGAAATGAGTACCAGGAATTAATTAAATAATTTTCCTGGGGAGTAAAGCGCGGCCGGCACCTAAGGCTGACAACCTTACCGCCATCTTTGAGCCGATTGTCTAGATAATGGGGGATTTTCATCGTCTCACAAGCCTATGGACCTTCAGGGCCTGGTACAGCGATAACTTGACTTTTTTTCTACCTTATTTAAATAACTGAAATCCCTCGCACCGTTCCTCTCATACCTCTCCTTATGCATCACATAAATTTTCAGCCAAACCAATGTGTACGGTAGTATCGCGACCCGAAAAGCACATGGTTTCTCTAAGTTGTGAGCTGGAACACTGTCGCAGTAAACTTGTCCAGCTGAGCACTGATTTGTTTCCTTTGTTGGTTGCCCTGAATTCCGCACCATAGCAACAACATACATACAAACCTTCCAACAGCTGTTTTTGCCTACTGGCTTGTAGAAAGTCGTAGAACTGTCAGAGATCTCCCAACTCCTAATTTAAGTATTTACTGTGGTTATCACTGCCACTAGTACTACTACTATTAGGAGCCGGGGTAACGTAGTCGGTATAGCGAATAGCTAGGAGCTGGACGACCGAGTGCTTGGAGTTCAAGTCCCGGTGGTGTCAAGAATTTTCTCCACGTCGTCGACACCGGCTCTGGGGCCTACCCAGCCTCATATCCAATGGGTACCGAGGGCTCTTTCCCCTCGGGTAAAGCGACCGGGGAGTGAAGCTGACCAGTCACCTCCAGCTAGTGCCGAGGTCAAGAAAATGTGGATCTATACATCCACACCCCCATATACCTTCATGCCGTAGTGCTTAATTAGTTAAGCACAGAGATAACTTTAACGTTACGTTAATATTATAACTATTACACAGTATAACTGTTCAGTTGATAAAATGGCAATGAAGTACCACAGCAGAACATGATTCGTGGAATGTGTGTATATACGAGTACATGATGTGGGAGTCCCCTGAAATAGCAGGACGTGACTTAAATAGAGCCGCAGGCTGTGAACCATGTGGAAGTGACTGCTCTCTGTTTTGGGGGACTACTGCAATAATTGCGCGATGGAATTGAGGTAAACCACAGGTCATCAGGATAGCCGATTCCTAGGCCCGGAGTATTAACCGCCATCTCCAAAGTATGAAACACTTTTACTCCTAATATATTTTCTGTAAGAAAACCATGTTCCTCCACTCCTTGGTTTGGTAATTCAGATGTCTTGATGGATCTTATCAGTGAGTTATAACGGTACATGAACATTGGTACAATAATAAAAGGGAAATTAGATTCTTAAGGATTTTAACGGTGGTGTGGAACACTCAGAAGTACTGGTTTTTTGGACTATGTCCATCGGTATTCTAGAAATTAGAAAAAACAGTGTTTCGGAAACTGGATCTCTTTCCTTCCTCAGGTGACAGCGGGAAGAAACATACTCAGTTGGGTCCTTTAGAAAGAGTGTTTTATAGTTTTTAGAATACCGGACGATGGACAGAGTCCAAACACCAAGTACAGGTGCGTTGAGTTAAGGAGGAACTTCGCAACACCGCTGACCCGGCCCAACAGTCCTCACAGATTGCTGCTGTAACTGCTGATAGCAGAATGAGTCATTAGCGCTGATAAACGCGCGCCGTTACAGATAAGTTACAGGAGCAATCTGTGAGGAATATTGGGCCCGGTCAGCGGTGGTGCGAAGTTACCTCCTTGACTGAACGCCCTGTAATTCTAAAAGGGCAAGTTTTGGTAATAATATATAGCGGTAAAGACAACATAAAGTAGAGTAGCGATCTCAATATGCATAAGTTATTTTCGTTTAGTATCTCATAAATTATATTCACTTGCGTTTGCCTGCGCGTGAAGTTATTTTACGGCTGTTTAGTATACGTGTACTGGATATTGTTTTACTGTTACAGCTGGGTTTACGGGGCTCAGATATGTCAACAGTAAGTGGTGTACTGCCGTGTCATGTTGAGAGAAGCCTGCTCATTCATCTCACAGACACCTGTCTGTTAGTGGCGGCTCTGGAATTCGTCACATTCAGCAGCCAACCGCTGTGAACTAACGGTAAATTGGATTGTCATCAAATGATATTTGCCCCCTTGCATCCTGTAGGGCATCAAATTCTGCGCAAGCAAGCCGTGTCCCTGGATGTAGCGACGGCTGCCCCTTCTCGGTTCATATTTTGTGATCTGATTCCTTGCTTCGTGGTCCCCAGAGAGTTTCAAGGTTATTTTTCAGTACCCAGTGAGATGCTAAAAGTGCTCCTTTATCCAGGCAGCGTCAAGCTCGAATCCAACTTTTAGAAGCAGTGTCTCATTCTTCATCTTCCCAGTTACTGAGGTCATTGTCTTGTAGTAGTATCCCTACGCCCCGTTGTGTGGCGGCACTGTCTGGGCACACTCAGGAATTTCCTGTGGTGTCCTAGCAACCTGCACCTTCAAGATGATGAATATTCTACAGTGTATGTAATGATTTCTGTGTTCGTATATCGTCCAAAAGAATTTCGATTTTTTTTAATTGTCTTTTGAATGAGAACTAAATATTAGGCTTCAATTTTAAAGGTATAATATTCAACTGACTAAACTTCAGTTACAGAATACACATAGATTTTTCAATTTCGTCTGGCTAGAAAGAAAGGGATGTTAAAAGTAAGCGTTCGTAAAGAACATATTAATATCTTTTGCTAATACATCATGAAACTGAGAAACCAGCCCAAACGTTGACATAATTTTTTTTTGTAATAAGAACGTTTTTGAATTGTATTACTTAGAAGTGGCGTGGTTGCAATCACTTCCCTAGTGGATAATTAAAAATGTTCCACTGTATTTTATATAACAAATTCAATTTGTTTCACCACAGCAGCCTTCCTTACGTTAATATTATGTTTATGAGTGTGTATATAAACTTATTTTAAGATAAGAATTTTATTCGTGAACGATTGTGGGTTGGTTTTTATCTTCCATTTTTAATTATCCATTAGAGAAGTGATTGCAACTACGCCACTTCTAAGTAGTACAATTCAAAAACGTTCTTATTACAAAAAAAATACGTCAACGTCCATACGACAAAAATCAACAACTACGTATAGTGAGCATCATGAATGGTTTAAGTGTTTCTACTCTTAAAAACTTTTACGTATAAGTGGGTTCCTGATCGTAGAGGCATACCTCTGATGATGATTCATTATGAACCGAAACATGTTGGGTAACTGAGTGCTGAAGTGGTGGAAGCATTATATGTCACATTGGACTGAAATAAACTTAATTGTGAACCTGTTAGTGTGACGGACTAGAATGAAACAAATTACATTTTCTGCATGTTGTCTAGACCTGCTCTGGGGTCCGCCAACTTCTTCTCCAATGGATACCGGTGGTTTTTCCCCGGGGGTAATGCGGCCGGGGCGTGAAGCTGACCACTCTTCTGCAGGTAGTGCCGAGGTCAAGGATACGTGGGTCTATATATCCACTCCCCCATACGCCTTCATGACGTAGTGCTTAATTTGTTACGCACAGGACAACTTTACGTTTTAATGCATAACTTGAAATAAATACGTTCTAAATATTAGAAGTTACATCTGTCTCATGTCTTACTTTTGGACTTCAGGTCTTCAGAAAAGTATTCAACAACTGCGACAAAGTACAGGGACAGAGCATTACTCATTTTGAGCCAGAATTTCAATGACAATTCTTAAATCGCTCTTATTTCTTTATCCTCGGTCTACTCTCTTCTGCAGTGACCTGTAGTCTGCAAGCGAACTAATCCGACCGAGCGCCCACCACCTGTCGGCCATGTTAGTGCAACTTTTGCGGATAGAGGGTCTCACGTGGTCTGCGCAACGAATCCCCGCGGCCGTTAATTTCGGTTTTAAGTTTTAGTCATAGATTGTATATTTAATTTGGAGCACACCTTGTATAGGGGAGTGGTTCCTTACTAGGCTTCTGTCACTACAGAATAACAGAGCATAAAGTTGACATAAGTTGTGCATTCCCCTAAAGTGATTCCACTGTTCAAACTCCTCGAGACAACACGACAGCCAGATACTGGGGAGATTAATTCAAGGAAGATTATGTAGGTGGTGTACGTAGCACCCATGGCAAAGCTCCATATAAATTTTAGTGGGAAAATCTGAAAGTTAGTGATAATTTGGGAGAGCTAGGTACATATGGAAAATAACATTAAAATGGATCGTAGCGAAATGAGGCTGAAGTATGTCGACTTCATTCACCTTCTTAAGATAAGGACCAGAGACGGGCTCTTATTAACACGGCAGTGAAACTTTGGGGTCCATAATTCGCCGGGAATATTTTTGACTAGCTGAGTGACTGTTAGCTCCTGAAGGACTGTGCTTCATGGAGATTTCTCGTCGTTCACAATATTTATAAGTTTGAGCGTAGGTTCCTCAGATTTGGATTTTATTTTATTGGCGTAATTCATTACTTACGCACCAGTTCTTTATCCATTTGATTCAGCAAAGAAAATTTCAAGTGACTTAAAGTCTCTTAAAAAGAGACCTATGTAACCTCAACATTCCATTCCTTTCGCCTAATTAAGGAAACAAATCACAGCACTTTTCGTAATGCTCTTATGTTCATGAGTGTCATAAGCACTTCATTTTATCAGAGGTTAAGAACCTTTCCCTCCAATGTTAACTCAAACGGTGGAACTTCTGAGAACTTCTTGCGGGAACTCTCTTCGAAAAAGTTAATTTGGAACAGAAACGGGAAAGAGTTTGTTAACACTCATCTCTAAAGCTCAGTTTAATAAAGACTTGAAGGACCACCACCAGACGCCACTTGTCTATGATATTGAGTCCGTGTTCAGAAATAACCATTGTCATATGGCTGACATCAGATTAAATATTTCAGAGATGTCTGAGGGCAAGATTCTCACAAACAGTGCAGCAGCTGTAACTTGTTACGAGTAATATGTCTGAACAGCTCTTCGTCACCACTGTACACAAAGGGTGCGTTCAGGGGCTCGGATGTCCTCCGAGACATTAAGAATTGTACTGCTATTGAGAGCGGAATGCAATATCTTCCCTGCGTCGTCTTCTGAAGTGCTCCGAAACATTTCCGTGGAACGCTGTTCTCACTGTTTAATTCTCTCTGTACGATTGGAGGCTATTAGTTACTGTTTGCAGCAGTTCTGCTATAGTTTAGAGGCTTTGAAATATTTAATTAATTCTGTGTAAGAATCTCGAGTAAGCAAAATGAAATATTTTGCCCTTGGGTACAAAGAAACCGCAGTTCCTGCACGTTATTGGACTGTACCGTTTGTTTATTGATAACATTCTGATACAAGAATTTAATAAACTGGCGTGTGTATAATCTGGCTGTTGAGACAGGGCAGCTTAATATAGCGGTAGCGCTCTACACTTGTGTATGGGGGGATGCTCCATAGGATCTCGGACAACCCGCCTGGTATCCTGACTGAAGTTTTTCAAGACTTTCCTCAGTTGCTCCAGTAGATCCGAAGTAGCATCTCTATTAACTAACGATGACTTCCCCCACATTCGTTCCATTTCTTCATTAATTTACGGTCCTGCTATTCAAGGCCAGCAACAGAAAGCGCCTAAAGCAAAACATAGACGAACCGACCACTCAGGTGTCAGAATTAAGGAGAGAGATAGTGAAGAAATAAAATCAATTTTTTTGGATACAAAATTTCATAATCTCCAAGTATAATTAGAATGATCAAGTCAAGGAGGATGACGTGGGCAGGGCATGCAGCATGAATTGGGGAGAAGATACATACATATAGGATATTGGTGGGAAAGCCAGAGGGAAAGAGACCATTGGGAACACCAAGGCGTAGGTTGTCGCACAATATTAAAATGGATTTTAGAAAGATGATGGGCTGGTATGGATTTCGCTGATCTGGCTCAGGGTAGGGACCAGTGGAGGGCAATGAACCTTCGGGTTCCATATAATATTTAGAAATTCTTGAGTAGCTGCAGAATTGGCGGCTTCTCCCGAAGGGCTCAGCTCCATAAGTAAATAAGTACGAAATTTCATATCAGGATGAAAGAAATATTAATCATAAAGGTAACTCAAATGCACACGTGGCACAGTAAAATAGAAGGTTAGAAATGAAACAAGTATAAAGAACAGATTGTAGTATACAACACAATGACAGCGAGAAAATCGGCTTATGGGCATAAGACATAATCGTTGAGAAAGACGGGTAAAAGTTACAAGTCGCACAGGTGAGTCTCTTAAGAGCAGTGACTGAGATGCGAGTTCCAGACAAACTGCACATCACATGTCTGAATATTACTGTGGCCAGTACTGATGAGATTGCAATGAACGCACGCCTGTGGATTTCGTAATCTATCCTTTGTTTCCGGTCTCGTGGAAGGGGAGTATAAGGTGACTAAGATAAACATGAAGATGGGTCATACAGAATTTAAAATATAGTATATTGGATCTAATATTGGAAGAAGAAATTCCAGGCTGACGGATATAATGTGTAAATATAGACCGGAAAACTGTGTTATTATTAAACTCCAGTTCCTGCTAGCCTTTCTGTATTGATGAAAATGTCTAGATGAGGCGTCGAAAGTTCCCCACGGATTTTTCTGTTGTAGTTTATTGGAATGCTGGGTCTCACAATTCTGTTTAAGAAGGAAATCTAATATCAATATGAAAGGAATCCATTTTGCTAAATTTCATGCACGCTACACCATAGTGAATGCTCGGGAGGAGTAACTACAAATATTCCTCTGTAGTTGAATATCAGATTTCTAAACCTAGAGTTATTTGTAATTTCTCAATATATTTCACAGGAATTCATCCAACCTCCATGCACTTCATCCTTCATGAATTTGTGTACCCTTCCAGGATTAATACCTTATTAAGAGACTTGTGTTCTACAGACACCTCTTCCTTATATCTTAATTATATTTTCTTGGTGTTCCTCAGTCCAGTCACTCGAATGGAGGATTACCTGCTTTTATAATACATAGTTTAAGTCGGCACTGCTTCAGGTATAAATACGTGTATTATGAATGATTTTCCTTGGCGCTACAGCCCCAATTTTGGCCTTGGCCTACCTCCATGAATCTCTCCGTTTCACTTCGGTTTACTAGATCTCAGACATTCGGTAGGACTTCTTGGGCCGGTGATCTGCTCGTCGCAAAGCCTCTACTTGTACACAAATACATAAAAACGCGCTCACACACACACACACACAAACAGACACTAAACCTCCATGCCCTGAGTTGGATCCGAACCCACGATCCCGGCTTCCGAGCGAGCAAAGACAGTGCATGCCTTAGACCGCTCGGCTACCGTGATCGACAATGTATAAGAACAATATATAAGAATTCATTTCGTACCTCACAGGAAACAGATCCGAACCCACGATCCCGCCTTCCGAGCGAGCGAAGACAGTGCGTGTCTTACACTGCTCGGCTACCGTGATCGGCATTTTGAATGATATAGTACGAGTAATTCAAGATTCTGAACTCCATATATTGTTTTGTCAGTTTGCTAATTGTAACGAAACAATCTAAAACCCATGAGATCGAGTGAAAATTTAAAAAAATCGGTCAACAATTGGTTACAGCAACTGAACAGAATGTGAGTGTTCGCCTTTGGTGCTGTAGTTGTATTTGTGTTTACGTATATTTCATTTTCTGCAGGAAGTTCTCAGGTTGAATAACAAGGAGGGGGGAACAATCTTAAAAGGAGAATGGTTCATTCGTCCGTAGAGAGAAACAAAATTACATTCTTCTTCATCAGATCCTTTTAGGATGCTGTCAAATAAATTAAATTCGTAGATGAAAGAAAGAAGTAAATAAATGACCAAGATTTAATATGTACAAACATTTAAATGAAATTTATTATCATCGCTATTCCATTTAAGAACTAAAGCTTGCAGTCTACACAGCTGGAATCCTGCATGACGTTTTGTATGGGCTCGAAGCGCTATGTCTCAATCCAAGTGAAACTCATGCAGTGACAGTGTTTAACAAAAGAGCGAAGGATTCTATTAGGATCAAAAAGAGATGAAATATCAGAGTATTGTAGCATAGTGTATTATTGCCATGGCGATTAAATCAAAGAAAACATTACACTAGTTTTATAAAGACAGATCATAAGTGCGTCGACTGTTTTGAAGTAGCACAGTTAAGACTCTAACGAATAACCTTTGTGAACACGGTAATGAACTTTCGGGTTGCTTAAAATCAGGACACTTTTTGATCAGTGAAATAGACCCTCACAGTTAACTTATCAATTAAGTAACAAGTACCATTAATGAAGTGGCCGTTGCCTAAAAAGGGACATGGCAAGACGTCGACCGTACTAACACAGTGGACCGCCATTTTCTTTTTATGAATTTGTAATTCAAATAAGTTTACGGTGTTGAACATGCAACACAGGCCTATTAAGGATATGAAATTTGTGTTCTCTGTTTCGCGTAGCATATTTTCGGAAGATGTTATTTAGTTCCTAAATGAAAGAAAAAGATTTCGAGCATAGAGAACTCTTGTGTCACGCTCATGTTCGTTGTTTTAGCGAAGGAGCTTACAACTGAGACTTGCTGCAGGACGTAAAGTAATTCATAGTGTCAAGGGGCGAATGGTTTATTCAGTTTGATTCTCACGACCAGCTGTATACTACAGCCACCAAAATATGCTTAGTTTGTATTGCAGAGGAAAACAAAAGCGCTACTGTCATGATCGTCTCTGTTCAATCAATGAAGAACAAGTCGAAATACTTTCTTTAAGTCTAAAAGTAAAACATTAAGCTCATGGCTTGAATCTGCAAGCGAACTATACCGACCGAGCGACCGCTGCTTGTCGGCAAAGTTAGCGTCAACCTTAGCGGATAGAGGGTGTCGCGTGGTCAGCGCAACTGATCCCCACGGCCGTTGATCTATGTTTTCTAGACCGGAGTCGCTATTTCCTTGAAATATCTCCTCAATTATCCTCCTGAGGCTGAATGGACACCGTTTCAGACCACTACTTCTCAGAAAATCTTATAGCCCCGGGAATCGAACCCGGGACCTAGAATATATAGCCAGAAACTTTGGCTACTAGACCGCAAGAAAAACTGAGTTAACAGGAACTCTTCTTCCAGAATTTGGAAGATTTTCGCGAGATTTTACATGATTTGAACCAGTCCTTACGATCAAAGCGTTGCCAGTTTGATATTACTTAAGTGGAAGATGTCGCAACAGGGATTCGAATCGTAATTTCATTAGAATGACGTGTTGTCGCATACGGAGTTCTTCTTCAAAGTTACGTGCGGATGGAAGACACAATTCTGAAGTCAGTCCCTGCAACCTGATGAGCGACGAATATTACTCAGATCTCAGAAACGTGTTTCAGGTTCGTTACGAATATGAATCTGCTTTCCCGATGATGAATACAGTCAGGTCAAAATATCATTTCTCTTCCATGGACAACCACCTGAACTCGTGTTAGCACTTACCAGTTATACAGCGAAGTACACAGGATGCAATGCAGGCCTTAGTAAGTAAACTTGTTCCCCACCATCCCATACTTTCTCATACTGATTCAGAATCTCTTCGTTTGGTAACATGTTTGCATTTTTATATTTTAGCGTTTGCGAAATTTCGTACCAGTGTTACACATTAATTAGCGGCCTCCGTAGTCTATGGGTAACGTTCCCAACTCATGATTCAAGGTACGCGGGTTCAAACCCGGCGGAGGGTGGAAAAATTCAGGGAACAAGTCCTCCGGGAGGTACTTTAAGCCGTGAGTCCCGTGTCGTAGATTTACGGCACGTAAAAGAACCTCATGTCTCTAGGAGACGTCTGAGCTCAATTAGAGGCCCTTTCCCGCCCAAGTAGTCTCCAATGCCTCTGGTGGATGGGGGAAGCATCAAGGTACCGGGGGCCGACCTCGTTGGCTCTACGGGGGCTGATGGTCCGCACCGTTACCGGTAGGGTATGGCGACAGTAGAAATTAAAAGGGGGACGCACAATGGACCAATAACTGGTCTAAGTGTATGGGGAAACCCACCCTCTCTCATAATACATACATACACATTAATTGTCGTAAATTCTTGAATAAAAATTATTGTTTGAGGTTCAGATTAAACTTATGATATCTGTGTTACTGCACGTTCTTACCGCCTACTGAGGAACCCGATTTTAAATTAAACTAGTAAGCGGACCGCTGACTTGTATACAATTTGTAAGTAGCACTTTTCATTCAGGCGTCTGCCCAGCTCCGGCCTAAGAATCTATATCTTGTCAGGAGGCACTGAAATGCTCACTCGGGATTTTTTTATTTTTATTGCTAGTGGGGTGGGACTAAATCCCTTGTAATGCAGCCACTTGTGGCCTATTGTAACAGCCCCAGATAATAGGTGAGGGTGATTGTGGAGCAATTAGTGGAATGAAGATTGGCAGGGGAAACCAAAGTAGTCGGAGAAAACCTGCCCCAGCGCCACTTTGTCCACCACAAGTGCCACTTTACCAGACCCGGTATCGAACCCGGGTCGCCGTGGTGGGAAGCCAGCGACTAACCGCTTGAGCTATGGCGCGGCCCAATCTCACTCAGAATAGAACAAGATATCATATTCCGAGTTTGACTCGGAATCAGTTTTCTAAATTTTAAGTTTTTCAACGAAAAACTAAATTTTTGGTATTCGTGATTATTCCGCACGCTTCTAAAGACAAATTCCGCAATTCAGTTCTCCAATTCATGCGTACCTGACTTGGCAGAGTCGTAAATATGGCTATTTGATTGACACAAGAATTATCCAACTGTAAGCCGATAAAGCAGAGACTTGCTGGAGGTGGTGGCCTGTTTTCACTGCTCTACAACCAATGCTACATACAGAAACAGTCCACGCGGAAGTAAAGATAATGCGGACAGGTAGCAGCTGAAAGTCCGGTCCTAACCCGTCAGCAATCAGCAAATATGGGAGCTATACCACGTGTCGGCAAGTGCTTCTGGAAATGATGTCTGGCGAATAGTCCCCATGGTTTAAATGTCTATCTTTCATAGGGGGAATAGAATGGCCACATGACTACAGACATAAGCCCTACACTGAAAGTTTCTCGTCACCGGATTTTTAATTTCATAAGTATGAGAGAAATGTTCATTAGTTGTATGACGATACTTCTGTATGCCCCATTTCGTAAGCCCTTACAGCGTCCTCGTTCAAATCGTTACTTGTATCGAAGGGAAGAGCTGCATAACTTCATTTCACATTGTGAAAATATGGAAAGTGGAAGAGGAAGGACTTGCTTGTAGGTGAAAAACATATTAAGTCAACTGAGTTCACATAAGATTTTGGTAGGAAAACGTAAAGGAAAGAGCAACTAGGTAAACCTAGAGGTAGATAGAAGGCCTGAATCTGAGAGAAATTAGGTCTGGGTGTGAACTGGATTCATCTGGCACATTATACAAACCAGTGGCTGGTTCACGTGAACATTGTAATTAATTTTAGGGTTTCATGAAGTTTCTTCAGGGACTGAGGAAATGTTCTCTTTTTAGGAAGGCCTCAGCTCCACATAATTAAATTGTTTGCTATTGAATGTAGAGTTTTGAAACCCGGAGAGTGGGAAAACGGATTGCTGTGAGAACTGTAGATAGCAAACCGATAGAAGGTTTACGCCAAAAATAACAAGATAATCGTTGCATATTCATAGAACATTTTATGCTACACAATATGTCAGAGTATTATATAAATTGACACTGTTAGCGCTCTTAAGCTCTGAAAAACTACACACGCGAATTCATATTGTGGCGAATGATCCAGAACGGACAATGAATTGGAATTTTGAATATCTGAAGAATTGTCAATGGGTACTTAGAATGAAAAATAACAGTAAAACTCAAACATTAGAAATGGAATTAAGAAGAATCAAAACTTCCAGTAATTCAGCAATTCTGCATGAATATATAGCGGGGTACAATATAACAATTTCTGCCACAGTAGCCACAGTATGTCTAAGACATAAACTGTCTTCGCTCGCTCGGACTCTGGGATCGTGGGTTCGAATCCCAATTAAGTCATGGATGTTTGGTGTGTGCGTGCGTTTGCTCTGTGTTTGTGTTGTCCTGTGTTTAGGTAGAGGCCTTGCGACGAGCTAATCACTCGTCCAAGGAGTTCTACCGTCTGTGAAAAATAATCACGCAGCTGAATAAGAGGCCTGGACCCTGAATGGGCTTTGAGAGGCATTAAAGCAAAAAGAATAGGAAAATAGAAGACTGGGAAGAGAAGACATGTCTCTGAAGGTAAACGGAAGTGAGGAAAATAATAGAGGCTTACAGTTACATAAATTAACGATTAATAACTATTCTATGCGGAATAGAAGAAGGAAGTTAATGATATATGGAGTGTACGTCCCATACGAAGACTGGAGGGGCACGCGGTAGCGTAGTTGGTTGAGGCACTATGATACAAGCCGGAAGGTCGCGGGTTCGAGTCCAGATGAGGTGGATTTTTTTTTTAGTTGAACTAATCCTTCCAGCCTAACTATGGCTTTGTGGTCGACTCATGAATCTTCTTGGGAGGGGGGGGGTAAAGGGCGGCCGGCGCGTAAGGCTGACAACCTTACCACTGTCTGTGAGCCGATTGCCTAGATAATGTGGGACCCTCAAAGTCTCACAACCCTATGAACCTTCATGGCCTGTTACAGGGATATCTTTACCTTTTACCTTACGAAGACTGGATGAATGCGAGAGTGAAACCTATAGGCAAATTTGAGAAGGGTGATATAAAAATGGCAATTATAGAGGCATTACTTTAATATTTGCAGTATGTGAAATATATGCAAAAAAGATTTCTTGTAAATAGAGGCTTAGTTGAATATCTGTGACAATATTTATGGAATGAAAGTTGGCATTTCAGAGCTGAGGCCCCTACTCGTGTAAGTATAATTTTTGTTTCAGGCTTCCAGAAAAGAGGAGAGAATATAACTTTGAGTATAATTGGTTATATACAGATTATGTAAACAGCTTTGACATGTAAGATATGTTCAAAAGGGAACTCTTATGAAAAATGTTAAGGCGGAAAGTTATTTCGTTGCGTCTGGCAGAGGTAATAGGCAATGTGCATGGAAATTCTAAACTACTTTTACAAAATCTAATACAAGTAGATGAGGAAGAAACTGTAACAAGTGATCTAAGGAGAGGATATGTTCTTTCTCCCTCGTTATGTAATTTATGTTTAGATGACTCCATTGGAGAATGAACAAGCAGAACAAGTAAATTTGACTTGGTTCATCCTGGTCCGTCTCACTAGCAATTGTGTAGAAGATCATCAGCGCCGTCACGTGTGATTGATAAATGTTTTTTTCTTTCTTTAATAATTCATCCTTTACATGTATAACAACACGGCGCGGCCCAACAACTAGACGACACTAACAAGTCCTGTTTTTCAAACAAGAGAACCACGCCGTTGTAGGGCGGCCGCACACAAACTGCGTCAAGACAAGCAGAGAGACAAGAGACAAAAGACGCAGTCTTGCTTCATTCGTGATTTGTCAGCATCATGATTCAGACCGGTGTGCGACGGGTTTTATAATCTTATTCGTTTCAACTGTGCTCCTTTCTTTGCATCATGTCGCAGACGTCGTGTCTTGACTGTTACATGTCTTGACGCATGTCGGCGTGCGGCCTACCGTAGACACTCATCTTCCTTTAAAAGGAAGCAGTATAAAAGACACGATCCAAATGGGTTCTAGATTTTAAACAAGTTCTTTTAAAGTATACTTGTAATTAGACTAGTTGTAATGACTAATAAACATTTTAATAAATACAAGAACATCGCTGTAACTGTTAAATGCTTATATTTTATATTCATGACATTGTAATAGTAGTGTTGTGTGGTATTGGTAGTGACCAATGACATTGTAATAGTGCCTTCCGCATCTATTGATATGTCTTTCTGAAGATGGTCACTCCGACCGAAACATGACAAGGATGAATTATTAAAGAAAGGAAAAGAAACATCAACCACACTTGACGGTTTTGATGACCTTTTATAGAATAAAGAAAAATGGAATATTATGAAACATATTTATAACATTACTGTACGCAGATGGCTAGGTAATAAACATTGAGAATGAAAATGGTCTTATAGATCAGTTTCTCAAATAAATAAAACAGTAGAAAATTCCCGCTTAAATTCTCAACAGCAAAAACATAAATCAGTGAATTATATGGGCCACGAGATATGTTTTAAAAATAACAATAAATAATGAAATGATACGAAATTTCAAAGTTCATTTTATTGGGATGGTAACTGAAGAGGACGTACAGTAAATTTACAAAATTTAAGAATAGCACAGAACCGTTAAAATGGCATTGAGAGGAAGAATGATAACCAAGTTAATTTCAAAGCAGCGGACTTCAATGGCGCCAGCTGCAGGGAGGGTTTCTGGTGGGGGATGTGTATTTTAAAGAGGGCAGAGGAAAATATAAGTATTTCGCTAAGATTTATAAATTCACGAATTGAACGGCGTTGTAATCTGAATAGAGTATTAAATGTACAAATTAAATGCTATTAAACAAATTAGGTTTTAATTAGAGAAACACAACTTTATAACATTTAATTCTTTACCTAGACTTCTCTGCTTCTGGTTAGAGGTATGCATCTGAGATGCCGAGAAGCAATTTTAGCCCATACGTAAAACAGCCTCTCATTTCAGGCGCTTCACTCTTCTTTGTAACGCCAGCAGCTGAAGTTACACAACACCGCAAACATGTAGATGGAAAAGGACAGTGTTTGTTGCCACTTGTGTCCAGTCTATTGGATCTGGAAATGCATCTTCCTCACTAGACGCAAATGCAATTATGTTTATGAACTTTTTTTGGTCACAGCAGGAAGAACGAATAATACAGCTCTTCCAAACTGTCGGATGTGCCACGTAGTGAAGTTTCTTTGTCCGTTTTCACGTACAGCGGCTCTGTTTGCCTTTCTGTCGCACATGCGCACATAATTTGTTTGCCACTTATGCTGTTACATTAAGCCCACCCGAACGTGGTGGCAGAGTGGTAGAACTCCCGCTTGGTATTCAGAGGTTCTAATTTCAAATCTCAGTCCAGAGACCGGCTATTATGATTGATTTTTCTCGTGGATTTACTCAGTCCCTCCAAGCAAATGATGGGGTGACATCATACACTACGCCAGAACCGTTTCCTTCCACTTCCCTTGTTCCTTATTTAGCAATCATCCTAACATTCGAAGTAAATAAGTTTAAGCTACAAACAACGTCGTTAAATAAATCATGATTTAGACGGACATTGGCGACGTCACCTCTGGTCCTTGCTAGAATATCACTCGTTTAAAATTCAGATTCTTCTATGTTAGGTCCTGTGGCATGTCCAGCATTTTCGGTTATACTGTCCCGCGGCAGGATTGGTTTGTAGGGTCGGGTCATCGAGGAAAATTATCTGCATAAAGCCACAGGTTATTTCTTTTGGTTGTATTGTAACCATCTTTAATGTTCTGCATCTTCTTCTGCTCCTTCTTCTTGCTGATACCGCTGATTTGTTTGTGTCTCTCGTCTTTTCTTGACCTGTAATTCCTCTCCCAACACTCCGTCTTCTTCGTTCTCCCAATAAGCGACTGTCAATTTTCAAAAATTTTTCGAAATTTCCTGTCCGATTTCCGTGGTCAAGAATTGCCTGAAAACAATTGACCGTACACTGAGAATGGCATGTGATTCTCCAAAGATCTGTAATAGTCGCTGATTTATTATACCAGTATTATTTTGGACAGCGGCCGTTGTTGGACTTACACTGATTTCTTTCACCATTATCAGAGTCGGCTGTACACGTATTTCCTTCTTCAAATGACTGGTTATCATTACACTGAAAGTTCCTCCTAAGTTTTCTGTGCAAACGGCAAATATAACGGAGGATTTAACTGTGCTATGTCAGTCGCATGAACATGGAACTTAAACTTTTGGTGATACTGATGAATTTGATGTAACACCCATCTCAGAATTTTACACCCACCGCCATTCTCCTCGTATGATTTTCCTACCGAAATACTACTACGTAATTACGTAAATCTCAGATCGTTCGTATTTACCTTATGTTCATGGTGGGGTCCTTGAAAATATGTCGGTTTGACCAGAGTTATTAGCCTAGACATGAGCCTGTACGAACGCACATAGACAGCTGTGATGCCACATTGTATGGAACTGACTTATTCTACGGTTTGAAGCCTATGTTCTGTTACATCTGCCCAACGAGCAGAGATACACATTCGCATTCTCTGGAATTACTGGCAATGTGTGGAATATGATTCAGTCGTCAGTACTATAAAGGCGAAGCTGATGCGTGCTCAACAGTCTGTCAAAACAGGCAGCTGTTTGTGGTAATGAAACGATTTGAACACGAAAAAGAATAATTGACAAAGGAAAGTTACATTTAGATTTTTCCGGGTGAAGCAAACTGACGTGACCGCGTTACGGCGAAGGTAAGCCGCGTCGATGTGTGCTCTCAGAACCAGCCATATGAGTTCATATTGAGGGGTTCCATGCATCTGCGAGATTCAGCTTCGAAGCTACTGGCCGAATTTCAATTAAATTTAGTATCGCGAATCTACGTTGTACGTTGTTCAGCGATTTTATGACGAACAGCAGACGCTGAAATGAGTTTTATCACATTTAGCAGGAACGCCTGTTCGTATTTTTCAATTAACTTTATCCTCCCAGCCGCAGTATGGCTCTGGGATCGACTCAGCCTCTAACGGAAATGAGTACTAGGAATCTTCCTGGGGTGTAAACGGCTGCCGGCCCATAATGCTGACAATCTCACCGCCGTCTGAAATCCGATTGTCTAGAAAATGTGGGAGCCTCGACGTCTCACAACCCTATCGGCCTCCACGGCCTGTTATAGGGACATCTTTACCTTGTTTTATCTTACCTTTACGCCTATCCGGAAACAAAGTGTTAAATTTGATAATGTATGTGCTTTATGTCAGGGTGTGGATTTGGTCATTTGGCTGAGTAACAGGGTTCATTGCTAGGTTCTAACAAACTCGATAATGCAATTTCCGAATTTCATAGAAGACGGGAATTTTCTTCACTGTCTGAGTGACTGTTAGCTTCTCAATAAGGACTGCGTTCCCAATTCGAAAAATTAAATATACACATTTAAAACCTGAATTCATCCTAATAATATATAAATTTCAGTTCGTACCTCATAAGAAATTTATTACGTATCCGCCGGGATAACACAGTCGGTGTAGCAGCTGGGTACAGGCTGGACGATCGAGGGGTCGGAGTTCGAGTCCCAGTAAGGTCAAACATTTTTTCTTCTCCACATCATCTAGACCGGTTCTGCACTTTAAATAAATTACACACGTCTTTTCAGTCCTGACTTTAATTTAAACGTTGTGTCGGCAGAAGTCCCGCACATATGTAGTCTCTAATGTTAGCTAAAGGGACTTCCCCGGTAATATTGAATACTTCCCTGGAGTTTTATTTATAACTTTAAAGCATTAGTGTAATGATGTTATGTTAGGGTTGATTTATAATGTCAGACCAATACAAAAGGGAAACTGTTTCATAAATACACCACAGATACATCTTCTTATTTGCAATTATTGAAGCAGAAGGAAAAGTCTGGGCAGAGATTCTGTTACTTTTCCGAAAGAGTGACACACTGCCACAATGTGGGGAGCATTATGCAGTTGTGTTTTTTCTTGAAAATAAGGAGAAAAATAGTTACGAGCTCTAGGAAAAACAAATTGAACAAGGGTAACTGACATTCATAATTTTAGTAAAGTGTTCTGCTTTGTAAGGTGCTGGGAGCTGCGTTACACTGATGAATTCCCAACAGCCAGGACATTCATCCATGGAATGCGGGAAGCATTCAATCTTTATAGACTGCAGGATTTGAAAGACCACTAAGTTTAAGTTTGTAAAGGAGAAGAAGGGCAGAACATTTTTATTGGAGTACAGTGGCATTGCAACTGCGAGAGTTAATTACACCCCTGACACCAAAGAAAGAAACTCGAATAAAGGAAATATAAAAATATATTTTGTTGATGTTGTAGATTAATCTTAATCGCTCAAAGAAATCGTATTGGAAAATTAGTAATGAGAGGTTGGCTTAAGGTTTCCAATGGAAAGAACAGGCCAAATTAGCTGCTACTGCATTTGAAATAGAGAAAAATTTGTTATCACTTTTATATTCATGATCACTTTCAGCATACATATCAGCTGTCATAACTGCGGTTTCTCTTTATTTTCCTCAGTCTTACAAACAGAATTTCAGTCTGAACCTTGAACTCGTTCATATCTTTAGCAGAGTTTGGTGATTAGTGGTGAATTTCCTGTTCTCTTCAAGGGAATTTGTCAGTGATCTGATAACTGCACATAGGTAAAGGAAAACAATTTGTTACACGGTGTCGGTTAAATAGCTTGGAGTGGAATTGATCTGATAAATGTTAGACAATATGTAACTTCACCAATTTGTGTGTCGTGGTATATACTTCAGGTGACTCGAGGGACAAATCAGATGTACGGGTGCTTTACGGTGGCTGCTAACAACAAAATGCTGTGTTCGTGTGCTTGAACAGTCCTGCTCGCATTTGCTGAAAATTTGAAACGTCGGTTCAATGATATGCGGTATCCCAGTCCATTTTTCATGTTAGGGCAGTTTTTGTAAATTAGCTTCTCATTTATCACGGAATCTGACAGAAGTAGCAGCAGTTGCGTTTGATAACCTGGAAGTACACCTCTTCTGTTTTGTTGCAATGGCTGTGTAAAACTCTATCTGCTTCTGTTTATTTGCGTCATTCATTATAAATGAACGAATCATTGAACAAATACAAGCCCGAGGCGTTGTCATGACGACAGATGTAACCATTCTGACGTCTCAGTGCAATACAGTTCTACATCAAAAATTCATCTCTCCTTCGTGAAAATCTTTAAGACTCAAGTTTAGGCGTAAGTAAGCTATTGCTCATAAAAATAATACTGATACCTATAAAGAAACAAACTTTCTGTTCTGTATGTACTGCAAAGTAGAATTACCCCTATGCTTAATTGGGGCACGCGGTAGCATAGTCGGTTGAGGCACTATGCCACAAGCCGCAAGGGCGCGGGTACGAATTCCTATGAGGTAATTGGATTTTTCAATTGACCTCATCCTTCAAGCCGCACTGTCGCCTTGGGGTCGACTCAGCACCAAATAGAAATGAGTACCAAGAATCTTCCTGGGGGCAAAGGCATATTGGCTCCTAAGGCTGACAACCTCACAGCCATCTATGAGCCGATTGTCTAGAAAATGTAGGAGCCTCGACCTCTCACAGCCCTATGGACCTTCACGGTCTCTTACAGGGATAGCTTTTCTTTTTTTTTTTTTTTGCCTTTTTCCCCCCTTCCTCCTCGTTCCCACTTTGGAGCATAGAGCTAATTTTTCAGTTTCATGATCATTTACAGACGGTAGGACTCCTTGGACGGGTGATCAGCTCGTCGCAAGGCCTCTACATAAACACAGGAGAAAGCAAACACAGAATAAACGCATACACACACAAAACGTCCATGCCTTCTGTGGGATTCGAACTCACGATCCCGGCTTCCGAGCGAGCGAAAGCAGTTCATGCTTTAGACCGCTCGGCTACCGTGACCGCATTTTTTACCTTACCTATGCTTAATTAATTAAGCACCACGCCATGAAAACATGTGGGGGGGGGAGCGGTGTTATATCTCTACATTTTTTTTTTACCTCGCCACTAATTGGAGGTGACTGAGCTCCCGGTACCCATTTTATAGGCGGCTTGATGGTCCCAGAACCGGTTTCTGCACCTTGGAGAATACAAACATTTCTTGCCTATGCGAGGAATTGAACTCTGGTCCTCCAGCTCATATCCGTTCGCTATACCGACTGATTTCTCCCGGCTCCCTTCCTGTCGTTTAGAAATTGTGAAGCTAACTAAATTTCTACTAAAGTGTAACTCTCAAGCTGTATCCACGCACTGCACCCAAGTTTAATTCAGTACGCTCCAGCATCGACAAGAGCATATCGGTAGGCATGTATGTACGTTAAACATGTGTTGCGCGCCATATTGACAGACCCTGCAGCAATTCTGCGCCATCGTACTGCCCTGCCGGTGCGCCCCCTAGCTCGTCGCGTGGAACCAGCAGCAGTAGAACTGGTGTCCAGAATTCGTGCTCCATGTAAAATAACAAACATGAACCAAAATAAAATTAGCACCGCGGTTTTTGGCGTAGTCCACCGGTACCAGCGTTCATTACAAAAAATACTGTCGCGTTTGAGGGCCCTCCGCGACGAATATAACGGGTTCATGATTGGATGATTGAATTTATTGGCACTTCTATTACAAGTACAACCAATTATAACAGCTCACAATCAATGACTGTCTCAGACCTCCTCCATTCCTTACTGGACTACGAGTGACTTCCCTTCTACTGTGACTGACTTGGTTCTGGTTTACGAATCGGTGACTTCCTCAGCTTCCGTTGTCCGCTGGTTAACTCTCCACAGCTAACACTGAACTCTCTTACGAAAAACAAATGCCGAACGACAGTTCACTCACTCGAACCAACTGAACTATCTCTATTATAACATCGTGGCGAACTGAATATGTCACCATGTCTTTCAGCTCCTCTGTTATTCTGCATTTAACCGTTGCCACGAGGACGTTTGTACCGAAACGTTGCCCAGCAATGGATTATTCCGCGGCGATTCGTTGCAGCGGGAACATGCTTACCGAACCATTGGCTAGCAATGATCATATGCGTCAGAATACAGTAATTTTTGGAGCTGAAACATGTTAGCAATTGAACTGATGGAAATAAGGATGTACAGACGCAAACACAGGATCCGTGGTCTTTTGTCTGCGTAACCCGTCTCTTCAATCGATTTTAGGGTTCATGCTCTTTAGTCAGTTCTGATTCAGAATGATACATCTGCTTGCTTCTTACTGAGGGTTGATTTTCTTCTGCCTTGTGGGATGTTACGCCGTGTAGTCTGGTTAAAGTTTGCAGATGTTTAAGACAGTTTTCCTTCATCTTCAGAATGTAAGAAGATGGAAGCGGCATTTAATCACCTGAGACCAGGCTAATTCGGCGGGATATAACAAGAAAATATTCAATAGAAATTGTGATAGAGCACACATGGAACTATAATAGAAAATGAGGCAGAAATTTGTGCTACAAACCTAGCCATCAAAACCAAGCGCATGAGCACGAATGCAAAGAAATGGAAAAAGAAATTGTGAAGACATGTAATATCTACTGCTAGTGCCATCTGTGGAGTAATACGTGAACACTCGAGACTGAAACGGTAAGGGAATCCATGAAGAATCTGCTTATACAGATCTTCTCTGCGGGTTAGAAAACTCTTTGCTGATTAGAGGGATACAGATAGGAGAAATATCAAAACTTGGTTGGCTAATTGGGTTGGCTAAGCATGCCATATGGGCCAATTCCTTGTATTTTCTGTGCCTGCTGTTACTTTTAATTTCCAAAATCCTAGCATCATCCCAGTCTACTCTACTTCCGGCTTTATTCAGATTTCTTCCCATACCTTTTCTTGCACTCAAAGAGCCTGTAGTCTCTCCTGGTTCCCTCACCAAATCTCGTAATGAGAAAATCCGATCTCCGTCTCTTGAAGAGCTCCCAGGATCTCTGCAGTTATATCATGTTACTACACCCTTTCGTTCTTTCGTGTACAGTTACAGTTGCATCGCCTGTGGTTTCGCTGCTCCAGTCTGATCACAACCGCTGTCATGCACAGTGGGTGTCAACTGCCCGCAACAGGTACACTCTGGGATGGCCTGACTTGTTTGTATAGCTCGGAATGGGTGACGCTGCTAACTTGGCTTCTCTTTCCGTTCTGATGTCTGCTGTCTGCTCAGCAGCAAATGCAGCCAACCTTTTCCAGTATCCAGCAATGCGTGTTTTGTCCGCTAGAGTTCTGATAAGAACGCCACAAGTATCAAATCCCTTCTGATCTGTCGATACTGGCAATGAATATGGGAATTGTATTCATCACCGAAACGTCCGCTACAATTAAACAAGCATCGGAGCTATCAATGCTACGCAATAAATGAACATAAAATTAATATTTATAGCTTGAAGTATGGCCGCGCCATAGCTCAAGCCGTTAGTCGCTGGCTTCCCACCGCGGCGGCCCGGATTCTAGCCCGGGTTTGGTCATATGGGATTTGTGGTGGATAAAGTGGCGATGGGGCAGGTTTACTCCGAGTACTTCGGTTTCCCGTGCCAGTCTTCATTCCACAAATTGCTCCACAATCACCCTCACCTATCATCTGGGGCTGGTAAAATAGGCCAGTAGTGGCCGCAGTACAAGGGACTTAGTCCAACCCCACTTAGAATAATAAACTCCATGGCTTTAGTCCGCAAGCGAACTATACCGACCGAGCGACCGCCGCTTGTCGGCGAAGTTAGTGCCAATTTAGCGGATAGAGGATGTCCCGTGGTCAGCGCAACGAATACCCACGGCCGTTAATCTCGGTTTTCTAAACCCGAGCTGCTACTTTTCTATTCAAGTAGCTCCTCAGTTATCACCACGAGGCTGAGTGGACCCCGTTCCGTACCCACTACTTCTCAGAAAATCTGGTAGCCCCGAGAAGCGAACACGGGACCTCTGGATCTGTAGGCAGGAACTCTGACCACTAGACCACAGAGGCAGTCTACTTATAATAATAATAATACGTAGCAATATAGTGTGACCTGAAAGTCACCATCCATCAATTTCTGGGTCCTCATATGCAACCACCATAACACATTCGCGTTTACTGGCTTTACGACGCTTTAGCAGGAAGTATGTGGTAGCCAATAAATGTATTGGTGTTTAAATAGAGTGGATTGTACATAACGAGAATCCGATTTGATTTACGTGTTTCACCCCTTTACATAAGTAGCAAATACTCATGTTCGGTTTCATGATATTTCCCGCAACGAAGCGAGGCCGTTAATTAGGAATATCCCTTCTGCTCATCCCATGGACGAGGCTTTACGATAAGTGGCTTCTGTCCGCATGCCTGCTTCATCTCTGATACTACCCAACTGAATTCAATTTAAAATTCATATTGTGGGCTCATGCGAAAACTTGGAAGAATAATTCCATTTTGATACTTCTGGTCAAAAATTAATCCTACTGCAAGTGAAACTCAAATAGAACTTCGTTATAACAATTGTATGTTGCACAAAAATTGTTAGACCTGCGCCTGAGGATGACCCAGATAAGGGTCGAAACACGTAGCGAAAATATCAACAGCAAAAGAAAAAATGTTGACACGACAGTATCTTATCTTCTTTATTTTCCAAACTTACTGTTGTGTAGGCTCTCTCAAATCATATTCTTCTAAGAACCTAAACTGTTTGCGTTCAATAGATCTTAGAAAAACATGGCATAATAAATGTTTACTTTTTCAACAGCATGCATGAAAGAAACTGCTCTCAGTCGGGTGCGCTGGTTACGAAATGACAGCTAAAAATTACGCATCGTTCCTTTGCGTTACTCCCTATATTTTGCATTCAGTGCATACTTACTAGTTTGATATATTTACAAATTTGAATTTATTTAAATGTGAATAAAATTTAGTGTACAATGACACGTGTTGATTAAATACGGCTTACGAAATATTATAACACTAAAAATAGTGCCAAAATGGAAAATGTGTGCCCAGATTATGAACATGAAAATAAGATTTAATTTTAAAAGTCAGTTTTCTCCTACGTTACCGTACTGTCATGTGTTTGATTGACTATAGACAGGGTTTGGATTGAAGATTGGATTTATTGGCAACCTTAACACACGACTCGCTACTGCAATTAATTTAGCTCCATCGCTGATCTCCACGCTTTAGAAATCACTACAGCACACGCTAAGTCTTTTCAGTCTGCTGTCTCAATCAGTCATTCCCTGGTAACGGCTTCTAACAGTGGAGATTCTTTAGCCTCCGCGCTCACTTCATTATCCGCTGGCTCTACACCGGCTAAATCGTCTCTTCACAAACTCCCTTACAATTTTGAAATCATGTCTAATTGTCCTTATAATATCTCAGCACGAACCACTTAGAAAACACCATTCATTGTTTTACTCCAATCGTTTCCGTGGGAACATGTTTGTTTGCTAAGGCAGTAACGGCTGCGTATATTTGCTTACTAACAGTCTGTTGCCTAGTAGCGGATGTTGTTTCGTTGTCGTTGTCCAGTAGCGGTTCAACACACTACAATATCATTCTCCAGTAGTATAATACGCAGCCTTTGTTACCCTTGGTATACAGAGTGAAATAATATGGGCACCTTATAAGATAATTACTAATAAGGAGTTTGACATTAGATATGGTATGAAGGTAGATTTAATAATAATTTCACCTGTAATATTATAGATGCGTTGCCTAGGAAGGGATCGAGCAGTTCTAGTGTTTCCTGGTCCTGAAACAGTATTTCCAATCTCGCGCTCTGTTGGGAGGCTCAGGATTTAGGGGTCGCCGATCAAGAAGCACCCCGAATCCTGGCCCGAGAAGGTAAAATCTCTTTACTGACGGGTTTTCGGAAAAAAATATCAAGAGACTTACTGGCCTTAGACACGAAACACTGCAGTCTGATGAAAGGAATGTTAACTGGCCACTGCACACTGAGACGGCGCCTACATGTTACGGACCCCACGGCTACCGCTGAATGCAGGAAAAGTGGACATGAGGAGGAATCCTCCAAACATATTGTGTCAGTGTCCAGAGTCGATAGATATGGGCAGGGCCTTTTTCAAAACAATGTTCTGTCTCAAGTGCTGAGAATAACCTTTCGTAACTAGGGGCACACAGTGGACCCAGTATTGGTCTGAGTGTTCGAGGCGGTCAGTAGGTGCCTCTCTCCCATGCCAACACGTAATACTTAATTACATACTTACTCACTCATGTAGCTGAGCCCTTCTTGAGAAGCCGCGAATTCTGCAGCTACTCAAGAATTTTGCAGCATTTTATGGAACCCGAAAGTTCATTACCGTGTTTAGAAGGGCCCTCCACAGGTTCCTATCCTAAGCCAGAGCAATCCAATGCATACCATCCTATCCTATCTCTCTAAGATCCATTTTAATATTGTCCACCCACCTACGTCTTGATCAATACGTAATACTCAGTAACATTTGCGTTAAGGACAATTTTTATATTTAAAATATCGGCGAAATTTTAGTCACGTCATTTACCAGGAAGAAAGAGGTCCTGAATTATCAGTACAGACTTGGAAGTACTTTTATATTGCGAACATATTGTATTAAGGTTTTGGATGGCCGCGGTATAGCTCAAGCGGTTAGTCACTGGCTTCACTCCGGGGCGGCCCGGGTTCGATCCCGGGTCAGTTCAAGTGGGATTTATGGTGGACAAAGTGGCGCTGGGGCGGGTTTTCTCCGAGTACTTCGGTTTCTCTTACCAATCTTCGTTCCATCAAAAATTCTCCATCAGTGGCCGCCGTGCCGAATGGACCCAGTTGGACTCCACCCCACTAAACGAATTAAAAATAAGGTTTTGGATGTGCATGTTGATTGTAAACTTCATGTTCATCCTTATGTAGATTTTATCACATGCACTGAAATTACTAGGGATAATTCGCATATTAACATTCGCTTCTTTTGCATCGTAGACAGTTTACTGATGTTATATTTCGCTTTGGTCCTACCTAAACCCGAATGTACTTCTATTGCTCGGAACCCTGTTATGATTACTGACTCCAGAGCGCATACAAAGAGAACTTGCAGCCCTTTGGCAAAGTAGTTTTCTTCAGGATACGGAATACAACTGTGATAATTTATTGGGAAGGCTGGATTTACTGACACTTCGTAACAGGTATCGTCACTTTGAAGCTTTGTTCGTAATAAATACATTTAATTATATTAAATTTTCTCCCTCTATCCTCGAAACAGTGGGCCTTGAGGCTCCAACTCGTAAGATACGTAACTTCGCCGTGTCCAGCTGCTCTTCTAGCCGCTGGCCTTTGCTAGGCGTTTTCAACCTCAGATGTAGTTTGTGAAATACAGGCCTTCTAGGAGCTCATATGTGAGTATTGGAAGCCTAAACTAAGACATTTTTCTATGTTTACATTCCTTATTTTGTTGTTTTCTAACCCCTTATTGTCATATTTATGTTGTTTGTATTTGTGCTGACTCCGTAATTGACCATGGCTGTTGAGCTCAGCATGTAAATAAATAAAAAGGATTGAATTGAACTGAACTGACAATTACAAATATGGCGAAAGGGAAGTCATTAGGTTTATGTGTGACAACCATATTAAATGACAGTTTTTGCTGGTAGAAATCAAACAATGGAATTAACCTCTGATTTTGTGTGGTTATTGATTTATAATCTTTTTTAAAGAAAACCTACTAAGTTCTTCACACTGCTTTTGTCTTGTCTGTTTGTGTGTAAATTTGTATCCACAGCAACAAACTAATCTCAGTGGTGGGTTTAGAATTTAATTTCATACATGAGTTCAGAGGATCCTGTATAGTTTAGTCGGTATAGCGACTGGCTACGGGCTGGACGACCGAGAGGTCGGAGTTCGAGTCTCGGTAGGTTCAAGAATTTTCTCCACGTCATCTGGACCGGCTCTGGGGTCCACCCAACCTCCTATCTAATCGGTAACTGGGACTCTTTCCCCGGGGGTAAAACGGCAGGGACGTGAAGCTGACCACTCACCTCCATCTAGTGCCGAGGCCAAGAAAATGTGGATCTGTACATCCGCTCCCCCAAACGACTTCATGGTGTAGTGCTTAATTCGTTAAGCATAGGGACAACTTTATCTTACTTTTACATGCATTCAGAAATTGACATAAGTAAATTTTCTAAGATAGAATGGAAATTGATCACACTGATGACGTATGCGCTAGATGCTTCGTCATTGAATATTGCTGTCGATTCTCTACGGGAGAATTAGAAGTCGTAACTCCAGCCTTATGCGTGTATATTACATTCTAATTTACTCTTAACATAGTGGAATGTAAATAACATATCTCTAAAAGTTTGTGACAATTATGTATATAGAAATACAACTATTCTGTTTCTGGAAATAATACGCAAAATATACGAACCAGTGGTGGAAAATAATATATGGAGGATAAGCTACAATGAAGAGATAAGCACATTATTGAAAGAAGAAGATACAGTAAGATTTATCAAGTCACAGAGAATAAGATGTTTGGGAGCATGTCGAAAGAATGGAAGATAATAATGGAAGAGAATGTTAAAAGGAAGGCTATATTCCAAAAGAAGAAAAGGAAGACCCAGGATGAGATGGCCAGACGACGTTGAGGACGACCTGAAGAAGATGACGGTGAAAGGATGGATAGAGAAGATGAGGAATGGAGAGCAATGGAGACTGTTGTAGAGGAGGCCAAGGCTCACCCAGGGCTGTAGCGCCGAGTGATAGGGAGGTAAGTAGGTAGGTAGGTAGGTAGGTAGGTAGGTAGGTAAGCTGTTACTGGACATGGTCTATCTTCCTGTTTTTATTTACGTTTCGGAGACTGGATTCTGTCTCCGTCTTTAGGTGGAACCTACTCAGTTAGACCCAATCGATAGAGCTAGTGCTTGTCTGCGGAGATAGGTACTAGCTCTATCGATTGGGTGGATAATGTCCAGAAGGACAATAGTTTTAACGCATCTCCAGCACAGAAGTAGGCTATTATGTGTTAACCCTAAGGCTAGGAACACACACAGCGACATCAGTCGTACGACGTTCATACGGTTCATGTCGCCTCAAGTAGTAGAATATAAAGTGTAGTATTAGCGTTCATACGTGACGAAATGCAACATCTACCGTACGACAGTCGGAGAGCAAAGAAATGAATTTGGTCGCTCTTAGTGTGAAAAGGAGGTCGTACGGCAAAAAAAAAAATCGTACGATATTTTCCGTACGACCGATGTCGCTGTGTGTGTTCCAGGCCTAAGGAGTTGGTTGATCGATTGAGTGCAGTTGGCGTCGCTAGGATCTACAAAGGCAGAAAGCTCGTCTGTTCTCTGGGTGACTTCACAGCGCAAGGTAATGCCAGTCAGAATGAAAGAGGTTATTCAGGGCGCATGTTGCAGCAGCTGCATTACAACACGCGCGACGGATGTACTTTTCGTGTGCATCTTGTTGCTCTTTCATTACAGCATTCGCAGTGCTTGTACATTCGGTATGCTTGCGGTGTTTCATGAGCCGTGAATCTGTTCTGCAGCTCTGTTCACGGTAATAGCATATTATGTGTATTCATCAGTAGTTAAACAGAGAAGTAACCCAGGAAGCTTGTTGATGTACCGTAGTTATTGCTCTGGCCTGTAAAGCGAAGTTCCGTGCGTTTTGTTAGCTCTATACGACTTGTATAGACAGATTTTCATGAAATCTGCTTCGCACGTATTGCCATAGTTAGGGACATCAACGTCGCACTTTATAATTTATTAAATTCGCTTTTAATATGACGGATTGAATTAAATTTTAATTTAGCCTTCGACTTTTAAGAGGACAATAAAATATGTAATTTCGTATGAATATAGATTTCAATAAACATTCACAGATATTTCATATGATACGCTGTTTACAAGTCATTATTACAATTAAACTTGGCGAAAATACGAAACTTTGAGTTTATATACGACAAATTAACATATCCTAGGCGGAAGCTGCACTTAATTATTAAGTTCTTTCCAAGACTATAATAATAATAATAATAATAATAATAATAATAATAATAATAACAATAACAATAATAATAATAATAATAATCCTTCACTCACTCACTCATGAAGTTGAGTAATCCTTCTTGAAAAGTCGCAAATTGTGCAGCTGTTCAGGAATTTCCCAGCATTTTATGGAACCTGAAGGTTCATTACGCCGGTCACGGTAGCCGAGCGGTCTAAGGCATGTACTGTCTTCGCTCGCTCGGAAACCGGGATCGTGGATTCGAATCCCACTCAGGGCATGGATGTTTAGTTTGTGTGTGTGCGTTTTTGTGTGTTTGTGTACAGGTAGAGACCTTGCGACGAGCTGAACACCCGCCCAAGGAGTCCTACCGAATGTGTAAGCGCTAGAGAAACCGAAGTGAACGGAGAAGTTCATGGAGGTAGGCCTAGGCCCACTGTGGCTGCAGTGCCAAGGGGGAAAAAAAGAAGGTTCATTACCGTTCTTTTCTTTATAGAAATAGGTCACAACACAAAAATTAATAATATATATGTGTAGTTTCAAGTAGTACTTTACTACATGTTTCGGCTTTCAAGAAGCCATCATCACCCGGGATATCTCAGGGCTGGACGGCAGAGACATCTGTTTTACTCGTATATTCCCTGAAGACGCAAAAGACTTCATCTCTTTCACAAAGTTCAAATTAGCTCTGAGGCCCATCCAGCTTCCTGACCAATTGTTACCGAGGACCCTTTGCCTCGATGTAAAGCGACAGTGGCGTGAATCTCACTAAAGACCTCCAGCTACTGCCGACTTTAACACTCAGCGGAGAGACATACTCCCTCCACTGTATTCTTCATGGCGTGATGTTTAAGCAAGCAGAGGAACAACTTCGCGTCACCACTTTTACTTCTATTTGCAACGAAATCAGTTCCTCGTTTATACACCCTGCACTTGTGACATCATTCCGGGCGTAAGACTGTAACCTGGTTGGTTATAACAGGAAATTTCTCCTCTTGTTCAACCATCACAAAAAATTCTATTTGATGAATACCGTCTTCTGTGATGTGATTCCGGGAGAGCTTGTGTGAACCTACGTTTCGGAAGCAGGCTTAGTTTGCAGCCACCTGCTCCCGTTTTTCTTCCCTGAAGTTGGAGGCGATACGTTTCTCCGAAACGTCAGCTTATACAAGATCCACACGGCTCCACATCTTCATGGTCACAGACGTGAAAACCTCAAATCTTACATAGAATTTTATTTCCTTATTTTCTGTTGCTGATGTGTAATATCCCTCAAACTGCTTGCTTTGCCTATTCCTACAAATCCAGTTACAGCCCTTGATGAAGGAATAAACAAATTACAAATGTTTTCATTACATGAAAGTAGCTGAGGCTTAGAAATCTCTGAGAACACGCACCGCGAAGTGGGGACTGTATTCTGGGGCATAAACAATTTGAAACGAGCAGCACGCTAATGCTGGGAAAGGCAATGCTGCTTCTGCATGAAGTGCAGAAGAGCAGCAGTACGAGCTGGTCTGATTCAAACCTTGCGTTGGGTATATGCAACCAGAGTACTGAAGGAACCAGGTCGGCTGAATCCCAGTTCGTGAACCTGGTCGCGACTCGATTGTTGCAGCAGTCGAGCTGACTGCCACAGACAGCTCTGTCATAATCGTCATGCCTTCAGAAGTAGGTGAAACAACGTTGTTCCTGAAATGTGATTAAATATTTTATGAGAGCCTATATTATTCCGAAATGGATTTGGAACGATTATTGCAATTTATTTATATGACATAAAATAAATAAGTGAGAGCCTGTATGTGTTTTAAAAATTTCAATTATAGTTCCTCGGTGGGTATCATTGCTTCCATTACGCGATTTATAGCCATAAGCACAGATAGTGAGCTAATCATAATTCATGAGCAGTTCTTGTTTCTTTCAATGACGTCATTAACAAATTATTAGTTCACCTGGAAGGACCGAGGTGGGGGGAGCACCGTAACCAATGAACAGACACAGATTCGAACCGAGTAATTCTCTCGCCAACTGAATTTAATTTAGGAGTGAAACAAATATTTTACTGCATTTCAAGCTGAAGATTATTGAAAATTAAATGTGAGTTATAAGAGACTGATTCAAAAGAAGCACATGGAAGTCTTTTCAAGTATAAGGCGGTCGGAATGCCGACAAGCGGCGGACGTTCTGTCGATATAATTCGCTTGCGGACTAAAGCCACGGATTTTTTTTTCGCGGTCGGATGCAGTCTATTTGTGTCTGACTTTTAGAGCAGATTCTAGTTGTAACTGTAAAAAGCATATGTATTACAATGGCGCGCAGTCAGTTTGTCTGTCTCCATACCCTTTTATTGGAATGCACATCAAACAGGATTGAAATTAATATTTCGTGGAAAGTAATTGTGATATATTAAAAAGTATTAACGAAACTAGAAACCGAAAATGTAATTAAATATATCAGTTATTAAATTCTAAATTAGTTTTAGGTTATATAAATATATAAAAAATATTTCATATTAATTATCAGGTTTAATAAATAGCGTTCTGTTTTCATGGTAACATTAAAAGGTACTTGTGAAGGTCACGTGATGCTTATTATCCTCCGAGTACTTATCTTGATAAATGATGTCAGTACGTCGTGAAATATCTACAGTAGGACTATATAAGTTTGTATTAAGTATAAAAAATGTATGAAGAACAATAAAATTGCATTTGTGTAGAGCTCTTCATGTTTTCAAAATAACAATATACTACTAGGGCCACGCGGTAGTGTGGTTGGTTGAGGCATTATGCTTCAAGACGGAAGGTCACGGGTTCGAGTCCCGATGAGCTGGATTTTCTTTTTCAATTTACCTAATCCTTCCAACCGCAGTACGATCCTGGGATCGACTTAGCCTCTAACAGAAATGAGTACCAGGAATATTCTTTGGGGTATAGGGCGGCAGGCGCGTAAGGCTGACAGCCTTACCGCCATCTGTGAGTTGATTGTCTAAAAAATGTGGGACCCTCAACGTCTCATAACCCTAAGGGCCTCCATGGCCTGTTACAGGGGTAGCTTGATCTTGTTAACAATATACCAATGGAAACTAATTTATTATTCTCTCATGAAGACTTCCAGTTCGAAAACGTATATACCGGCCTGGTTTATGCATCTGATACCTCGTCTAATTAAAAATAGATGTCCTGTACAAACTTTGCTATCATTTTATATACAAGCATTTAGTTTTGGCGCGTGAGCACAGGGAAACTGTACATTTAGCTTGACTTCTGCAACCGGAGCAAAAACCCAGTTGGTTGAAGGGTACTTTGAGCAGAACTTTGTTTGTAATACGTTAGTTCTGAATTAGAGCATACTAGTAAATTTGTATTGTTTCCGCAACCAAGTCGTCAGGAGAATAAATGCATGGGCGGCGAAGACGGGGGCTGTACAGAAAGAAATACCTGGTGAGCTCTTAACTGGAGAAGCAATGGAAAAAAACAATTATTATTATATTAAAAAAAAGTACGTACATACTGAAGCTACTTCTCATTGTAGTCACTGCCAGAACTGAGTCACTTGTATCGGAGAATAAGTTTCTGTATGCCTCTGTGAAAGAAGTCTGCCGCCTCTGATCTCAGCCTCGTTTTGACACTTTCCATCAGCTCCTCATTATTGTTGAAGCGCTGTGATTACTACCAGTTCTTCTGGTAGGTAAACAGGTGATAGTTGCTCTGAGCGAGATCAGGGCCCTAAGGAGGAAGGTCAGACAACTCCCAGTTAAAATGTTCCAGCAGTGCTCAAGTGCGAGCAGCGTTGTCATGTAGGAGCATTACACCGTATGTCAGCATTCCAAGCCTTTTTTTCTCAATGGCCGTACGCCGTTCGTCTAGTGTTTCGCAATACACTACTGACGTTATTATGATCCCTTGTTGCATCAATTCCATCAGCAGCACTCCTTTTTTGCCCCCCCCCTCACCAAAGTTGCCATGAGCTTTCTGTCAGCCAGACAGTGTTTGTTTAAACTATTCCGGCTTGTTTGGTGAATGTGTGGGCATCCATTGCTTTGACTGCTTTTTGCTTTCATCATTCATCAATAAAACCCTGGTTTAATCACCTGTTACTCGTACCATATGATTGAGAAATTCATCACTTTTTTGTGTTACTGCTCTAAAAAAAAAGTCAGAACCGAAGCCATTATCAGCGTTTTGTGCAGACGCATGAACATTTTCGGAGCCCATCTTGCGCAGAACTTGTGATAGGCCATCCTAACTGTGATAATCTCGTAGAGGAGAGTACGTGAGATTTGTGGGAATTCACACGATAGTTCTGAAATTGTGAAGTGCCGTCTTTCACAAAATTTCTAGTCGACAAGATCCTTACTCATTACAGATGGCCGTACGGCCGGCCGACCACTTCGCTCTTTATCGCGAAAATCTATTCGCCCATCTTTGAACATTCTACACTACTGTCTAATAATTCACTCATTATATGTTGACCCACAAAATTCACGATGGATTTCCACAACACTCGTGATTTTAACGTGAAGAAAGTGGATAACAGCGCCAATTTTTCAGCTGGCGGGATTATCACTCTTAGGTAAAGGTAAAGTCGTCTCCGTGCTTAAATAATTAAGCACTGCACTATGAATTCGTATGGGGGAATGGCTGTATACATCCATATTTTCTTGACCTCGACATTAGCTGGAGATGAGTAGTCAGCTTCGCGCCACAGCCGCTTCACCCCCGGGGAAAGAGCCCACCGTAGGAAGTTGGGTGGACCCCAGAGACGGTAAGGACGACATGGATAAGAGGAAATTCTTAACCCTACCGGGGCTCGAACTCCGACCCCTCGGTATTCCAACTCGTCGCCAGTCGTTCTACCAACTGCGATACCCCGGCTCATCAATTGTAGGACACATCATAACTTACTCTGTAGAGGCAAGAACAAACATTAGGTTACCAGCTATGTGATGGTTTATGAGGCAACGGGTCCTCTGACGCTACCACGAATGCGCGAGACCCCCCCGTCCCCTCTCGTACATTAGTTGCCTAAAATAAATGGAGGTTACTTTCCGAATAGCCCTCGTAAATAACTGCCATCCCACCCGTGCTGAGGGCCCAATAGAGAGGACCGGCCCGGCGGCTGGCGTCTGGTGACGCAAGAGCTAACCCCAAACGTAGGATCGGATTTATTTTTGGTTACGCCATCTACCAATCAACTCGTCACAACCGATTGTTGGTCCCAAGAGAGATGGGGGCAGTCAATCCGAGGTTGCTGCTACTGAAGATCGGATGTTCACAATAAAACTTCGTTGAAGTCGAGGGTTTTAAAATTTGTTTCAACTGGTGCAGAGTGCACATATGGTCCGAAAGTTTCATTGCTATTTTCTATGTTCGAGCTGGAATTTCTAATGCCTTTTAACTCCTGCTGAGTAGATGTACATATTCCCAGAATGTCTTTGTATGGTTTCTCAAATCTCAGTGTCTCAATGTCATACATATCGTTGTAAGATGCCAATACAATCGAGAGAGAATTAAATTCAGGAAATATGTGTAAGTCAATCTTTATTCGGTTATATATCACCGTACTTTTATACATCTCCTTTTCGAGCTTCAGAATCATGCTTGTCAATTGCAATCATATTTAGAGCATGAGGAGGTCATGAGTTATGGAGCACACCTGGTATTAACATAAACAAAACAAACCCCGTAGTTTCAGTCCGCAAGCAAACTATACCGACCGAGCGACCGCCGCTTGTCGGCGAAGTTAGTGCCAACTTTAGCGGATGGAGGGTGTCGCGTGGTGCGCGCAACGAATCCCCACGGCCGTTAATTTCGGTTTTCTAGACCGGAGCCCCTATTTCCTTGAAATATCTCCTCAATTATCCTCACGAGGCTGAGTGAACCCCGTTCCAGACCCACTATTTCTCGGAAAATTTGGTAGGGCCGGGAATCGAACCCGGAGCTCTGGATCTGTAGTCAGGAACTCTGATGACTAGACCACAGAGGCGGTTGGTATTATTAATATACATAGTGAAATTAGAGTGATTTTCGTAGGGTGAGGCAGGTGGAGAAATGTACAGAATATTGATGGGCAAACCAGTTAAAAACCGGTAATCCTGTCGAAGAACATTATAATATGCATTGCAAATGGGCTGCTAGGATATTCACTTTAATGAACTCTTTCAAATTCGAAGCTGAAGTGGAGCGCTGGTACTGTATAAGCGGTGTTGAACCTTCGGGTTGTTACATAGTTTGATCCCGGTGCATGCGCTACACGAAATCAGGAGCTACAACTTATCTGCTGCTGAGTGTGTCCGAGCCCAAGCATAACGGTGTAGAGGCAAAGTTCCGAGCCCAAGCATTCGGTTTAAATCTAACTCTTACAGCTCTCCTGGGTGCGGATTTTCGGGTCAGTTTTTAATTTCTACTGGAGAATTCCAGAACTGAATCTACAGGTAAATCTTTAGCGCTCATTTCTTAATTATTTTTCCTCTCCCTATTTCTCTACAGCCCTTCGGACCCTGGCAGCTTTTTCAGTTTCTTCATCCTATACAGGGTAGGACCCCTTTGATGGGGGATCAGCCCGTCGCAAGGCCGCTACCTACACACAGACATTTATACCTCGATTGGTGTTCGAACCCACCACCCCAGTGTTTGAGCGGGCGAAGAAATTTAATGCCTTAGACGGCGCGGCCATTGTGATCAGCTTTTCTTAATTCTTGCGTGATTTTAATTCGCGGTCACCTTCAGTTCTCATGAGACAGCATCTAAACTCTGCTCTCGAAAGAGCGCAGTTAAATGACGTAAGAACGTATTCGACGTTTTTCCGGAAACTATCTTTTTATATATATTTTTTCGTCCGGTCTTTCGACTCCTCAGGTTAAATCGTCTCCCACGTGAAGAAACGTCAGCGAAGGGCTCTTATTCCCATGATTCGTGGTCCCAACCTGAGGCTGTGATTGGTTTTCCACACAGGTTTTCCGTGAGCTTCCTCAGCCACTCCAGAAGAATAAGCAGACCATGACATTAAAGCACACTACAACCCCATTCTTCTGTCTGCACCCAGTTTACCATTCGCACGAGCTTTCATTTGGTTTCATAACCTCACAGCCTGGTACAGCATTATAAAATATATTTCTAGAATGGAACTTCTGAAGAGTCCATCCTCCAACATATTTCCCGAATCTTCATTCATATCTTCAAAGTTGATACGATATTTTAAAATAAATATCCGGCCGCGCCCTAGCTCAAGCGGTTAGTCGCTGGCTTCCCACCGCGGCGGCCCGGGTTTGATCCCGGGGTCTGGTCAAGTGGGATTTGTGGTGGACAAAGTGGTGCTGGGGCAGGTTTTCTCCGAGTATTTCTGTTTCCCCTGCCAATATTCATTCCACCAATTGCTCCACAATCACCCTCACCTATCATCTGGGGCTGGTACAATTGGCCAGAAGTGGCCGCAGTATAAGGGACTTAGTCCCACCCCACTAGCAATAAAAAAATAAATATCCAGAACAGTGGGTAGAACTGTTTACTTCTACATGTTTATAGATTTCTGATTCATGCGGTTCTTGACGCTCTATGGACCATCCTCAGAATAACTGAATAACCACCCATCTATAGATGTTATTTTACAAAATAATTTGTAGATACCATTAAATTCTTTCCGATATTTATTGAAATTAAAACTTATTTCATGTTGTTAGAACCGTACTTGAATATATGAAATGCAGTTTGATTCTGCCATACCCTCTTGCCACTTCTGTTTACAACGAAGTAAGGATAAGGGCCCTTGTTCCATTCATGCATGTACTGGTTCAATTTACTGCATTAACAACAATCGACGTTTTCCCTTACTGTGCAATAGGTTTCATGGTCTATTCCCTGTTCACGCTCAAGAGCAAGCGAAAGCTTTCACGTAACATTAGAAAAACTTCTGCAACAGCAGGCTACAAGCAAAACCTCTTTCCAATACCCATATATACATATTTCTTCTCTTGAAAGAAATCGAAGCAATTTCAGGTTGAATTTCCATTTGTACTTATACATATCATAATTTCGGAGCAAGTGAATACGTCAGGAGAATAAAGCTTGGAAATCATACGATTCAATAACATACAAGCACATTTCTCCTAAGGAGTCGAGATAGCCCAATCGATAGTTCGACTTGGCTATGGCTGTTTGACCGAGGAATTGGGGTTGTATTCCCGGCAGGGGCAATAGATTGTTCTTTTGTTCTGACCGGTTGTGAGGCCCACCCAGCACCGGGGTTAAAGCGGTAGGAACGTGAAGCTGACCACTTTTCTTCATGATGATGAATGATGGAACTACACCTCCACTTGCCCTTACGTATCCGCGACGCGGTAATTAATTAAGTCAGGAACAACTTTATCTTTTACCTTATATTTCTTGTAATTTTTCCCTTTGGTGCTACGATCCCAATTTAGGCTTTGATCCACCTTCATGAAACTTTCTGTTTTACTGCGGTTCACTTCTCTTAGATATTCGGTAGGACTCCTTGGGCGGGTGATTAGCTCGTCGCAAAGCCTCTTTTTTTCTTCTTGGCACTACAGCCCCAGTGGGCCTAGGCCTACCTCCATGAACTTCTCCGTTCACTTCGGTTTTTCTAGATCTTACACATTCGGTAGGACTCCATGGGCGGGTGATCAGTTCGTCGCAAGGCCTATACCTGTACACAGACGCAGAAAAATGTACACAAACATTCATACCCTGAGTGGGATTCGAACCCATGATCCCGGTTTCCAAGCGAGCGAAAGTAGTACATGCCTTAGACCGCTCGGCTACCGTGACTGGCCGCAAGGCCTCTACCTGTACACAAACTACAGAAAAATGCGCGCTCGCACACACACACACACACACACACAATCAAACAAAGACCAAACATTCATGCTTTGTGTGAGATTCTAACCCATGATCCCGGCTTCCGAGCGACCTAAAACAGTGCATGCCTTAGACCGCTAAGCTACCATGACCGGCTATTTCTCCTAATACGAGTACTTTCACGTATTACGAGTATATTCTGTGGCCTGTTACGACTGTGGATTAATTCTGAGGTACTTTGGACACTCGATAGGAGTCCTGTGGATGGGGGACCAGCCTATTTACAATTGCAGCAGAGAAAAGCGCAGACAAATCTATAATGCAGACGTTCCTTTGTGTAGGTATGTACATTGGGAAGAGACAACAGAGCGTTAGTGTTATGAACGGATAGATAGTCTCCCCATATGTCACTCTTGTTGGGACGCTGTTGCTATAACTCTTCCATATTGTGAGACCAATGATGATTTGTAGAAGGGAAAAGGATTATTACTACTCCAAGCGTTGGAGAAGTTATAACATAATAGTTGAACTCCAGCCTTCCCGACCCCCTGTGATCAAGCGTCTTAAAACCAAAGTTGCCAATTAGGCTGCTGTTGCAATGAAATGGTACCTTCGCATTAGAAAGTGGTCGCGGAAGCTTGCTTAAGCAGGCCTTGGCTAGAACTGGGAATTAATGGCTTCGAAAGGCTTAAAGTTTGTTAACAAAGCACCTGGCTAAAAATTACCACAGGCTCTTAATCGATTCATTGAATTGTGGAGTGGAATATTCAGAATCGACGCAGTAAAACCAGACGCCGGAGTGAACACAGCATTATTTGGTTATACGTATATAGCAACAGTAAGCACTCAGCAGGTTAAATAGCGTCGGCGTCCGATATCTCAGCATCAGAGAAGAAAGAAGATCTGAAAATTTGTGATGAGGGTACATTTGTACAGATATTATGTTTTCATACATTATACATTGTCTTGTCTTTATCCAAAAACCGTCCTCTTTATTTTTCAAAGCACGTTTCGGAGACCGGATTCCGTTTCCTTCTTCATTTGACACCTACTCAGTTGGGCCGAATCGATAGAGCTAGTCCCTATCTCCGGACACCTGTGCCAGCTTCAAGACGGGGTATATAAGCCAAACATAACACAAACCATCTGCGAGAGCTAAGAAAATATTCAATTATTGAACTTCCACGCGTATTAGGCCTTGCACCAGAGAAGCATCTCGACTGAAATCATGACTGGAGAGAAGCAATATTTATTATGGTGCCAACACAAGAAAAACAAATTTCCCCACTCAAACTATACTTGACGGCGTCGTAGTCTCATGATTTTCCGTTCAAACTGCACTTCATGGCGTTGAACAGAGTGCAGTCTCCGAAGCGTTGTGTTTTGAAAAATAAACAGGACCGTTTTTAAATAAAGACAAGACGATGAGTGATATCCAAAAACATAACATTTGTAGAAGACACAAAATATTTGGAAGCAAGAGGCTGAACTAACAATATGTACGAAGAAACAAGGACTGGGAAGACAATATATTGAGGGGCATTACGATTTATGGTTTCCAAAACGAAGAATGAGAAAACGAGACAAGAGGGAAGTGAGAATGCATACAAAATTTTGTCCACAAATACCACTGACAGAGGCTGCTTGATAGTCAACGGCATAGTTGAACTATAAATGATAATGAATGTAATAAATACAGGGACGTGGACTAGACCAGTTTTCATGGCTCGCAATTATAGTTAGCCACAGTTGGAACTATTTCTGTTTTACAGATGGAGGACACTTATTCTCGTTCCTTTCGTTCTGGCGACATAATACGTGTAGTTTAGGCTTGCATTTTGCGTTAATTCTCATTAGGTAGATCAGTTCCCAATACTTTCCCTTAAACAAGACATGTCTTACAAATCTCCTTTCTCAAGATAGACAGGCGGCACACGATCAGCCTCCTCCAAGAAAGACAGTAGGTGAACTGACACGAACCCGCATGGTTTATAAATTTTAATCTTAAACATCAAAGTTTTTAAAAAACTTTAAAAATTTTAATACCAGGAAGGCTGCTGTGACTGTGAAAAGTTGAACACTGTGTACATTGTGTATTTCAGACATTATACGTGTATAATATTATATTTAAGCATCCTGTTGCACTCTACACGACAAATGATACAAAGTCCGTCCCAAGTGCAAACAATATATATTATATGTCTTTAATCTTGTTCTTTCTACACTACATGTTTCGGCCTCTATCGGCCATCATCAGGTGTATACTCTTAACGTTGCTGCCACACTGAACCCAGTCTAAAATTTAACATTTAAAAACACAACCAGACACATATCAACGATGTAGATGTTGATAATACGAAGAATGTGACAT
>NW_019744110.1:1196154-1208706 GCF_002891405.2 Cryptotermes secundus
GCACACGTAGTACAGACAAGCAGCGGCACCCACACAAGAAGACTACATTAAGTAAGTACAAATAACAATATACACACATAAGAAAATATTACGTACATAAAATAATAATACGAATATTTGTGTATTACAGATAACACCTGTACAGTGTGAAAACAAGAACTAGCCGCTCCAGTACTTTGACATAGGGCGAGTAACCCTAAGAATTTTAAATTTAAAATTTAGAGAAAATTTTAAAAGGTTTTAAAAAAATCATAACTAAAGATTTTTAGAGTGCTACTACAAGAATATCAAATTTGACGTGTGCAACATAATCTACATACCAGACACATATCAACGATGTAGATGTTGATAATGTGACATTGTGTTTTTAAATGTTAAATTTTAGACTGGGTTCAGTGTGGCAGCAACGTTAAGAGTATACACCTGATGATGGCCGATAGAGGCCGAAACATGTAGTGTAGAAAGAACAAGATTAAAGACATATAATATATATTGTTTGCACTTGGGACGGAATATGTGTATGTATATAATTTAACACCTATTGTTCTAGTAGTTTCCGGAAAAAGTATTGATGCCCTCTGAGGATGATCCGTAGGGATCGGGAACATGTAAGGGTGATGAGTTTTCAAGTGATAAAACTTAAATAGTCACACTGGACGGTGTTATTTTTGTCTTTGTATTTAATATTGTTTTTGCTTAATTTGTAAATGTATATATTCAGTGTTGATAAGTATAATGTATTCTTTACTATAATGCCATATTAACGCGCCATTTTTATATTAAAAAATTAGTTCTGTAGAATATTAGACCAATCTGTACCATACGATTAGAGGCAGACAAAACACCGGTCATCTGAGTACTCACTGCTCCTCTTCCGGTCCACGGATCCTAGAAAGCTTGAGACTTACTAAGTGAAAATAAATTGATGCAGAATGGGTAGAATTCTGGGTTTATGTCACGTTGATGGATATAGCTGTTCCTTCAAAGCAGGGGAATTTTTGCCCGCTCAAAACTTCTGAGTTGAGTCGTTGTTTCAGATAGTTAACTGCTGAATGCAAGAGCCTTCACAGCTGCTGATCATTACTTCCCATTGGTCCTGCAGGAGTACTTAAGCGCAGACTGTCTTGCGTATAAACCCGCCGTCGGATGGATAATCTCCTGTTGAGCTTCCTCCTGCCTATAGTAATCAATTATGTACGTAGAGGATGAAGTCGAATGTGGTCTCGAACGCCCAAATGTTCGCATTGCGCACACGAATCCCGCTTGTGGCATTCATGTGTATTCATGTACTGTGTTGTCCGCTATCACTCTTGTCCGGTCGATCCCGCATCTAAATTTTTACTACCTCACTCACACCATGAAAGAGAGTCTTCCTTGAAGAGCTAATAGCCGATAACCTAGTCAAGGAATTCCCCGCCCTTTACGAAACACGAAGGTTCACGACTACGTTCGCGACAGCCTGCTTCTGGACCTTACCCCCAGATAATTCGAGTCCACACAGGGCATATATTTTTTTCTCTTGCTCCCACTTTGGAGAATACAGGGCCCAATTCTCAGTTTCTTGATCATTTTTTACAGTCTGTAGGACTCCTTGGACGGGTGATCAGCTTATCGCAAGGCCTCAACCTAAACACAGGAGAACACCAGAAAAATGCACATACACACCAAACATCCATGCCTTGAGTGGGATTCGAACGCACGATGCCAGCTTTCGAGCGAGTGAAGACAGTGCATGCCTTAGACCGCTCGGCTGCAGTGACCGGCAGTGTAGAAGAATAATATATAAGAATTCAGTTAGTACCTCACAGGAAACAGATCCGAATCCAAGGTTCCGGCTTCCGAGCGAAGACAGTGCATGCCTTAGACCGCTCGGCTGCAGTGACCGGCAGTGTAGAAGAATAATATATAAGAATTCAGTTAGTACCTCACAGGAAACAGATCCGAATCCAAGGTTCCGGCTTCCGAGCGAAGACAGTGCATGCCTTAGACCGCTCGGCTGCAGTGACCGGCAGTGTAGAAGAATAATATATAAGAATTCAGTTAGTACCTCACAGGAAACAGATCCGAATCCAAGGTTCCGGCTTCCGAGCGAAGACAGTGCATGCCTTAGACCGCTCGGCTACCGTGACTGGCACATCGGCATATACTATATCCATTTTAATGTAATCCTCTCATCTACATCTCTGTTTCCCAAGTGGTCTTTCCCTTTTACGTTTTTCTCGAAATAAAGAGTTTGTGTGCATTTCTCGACGTCGCTGTGCGTGCTACATACCCCACTTATCTCATTCTCCTTAATTTGGTCACCCCTCTCATCTATGTGCACGTATATACGTGTATATCAATCTGTTCTCGTTATATACTGATCTCTTGGGGCATGCGGTAGCGCAGTTGGTTGAGGCACTATGTTACAAGTCTGAAAGTCAATGGTTCGAGTCCCGATGAGGTGAATATTTTCATTTGACCTAATCCTTCCAGCCGCACTATGGCCCTGCTGTCGACTAAGCCTCTAACAGAAATGAGTACCAAGAATCTTCCTGGGGAGGGGGGGGGGTGTAAAAGACGGCGATCGCATAAGGCTGACAACCTTACCGCCATCTGTGAGTCGATTGTCTAGAAAATGTGGGAGCCTCGACGTCTCACAACCCTATGGGCATTCACGGCCTGTTACAGGGAAAGCTTTACCTTTTACATTTTTTTCCATATATTAATCTTTAGTCTAATCTGAGGTACCAAGTTTCACACCCAAACAAAGAAACAGGTATAATTACAGCACTATATATTTAATATTTGCATAGTTAAATGGCAGAGTGGAAGATAAATGGTTGTGACCTAATTTGTAGAAAGCATTCCCAGAATTTAATATGTTTCCATTTGCTGCTGAATGTAATTTTGATATGTTGTTGTTCCCTTTATGTTATAGTCTTTCCTTGTCTGTATCAGTGTAAGATCTACTGCCACTGGGTCAATACCCAATTTCAGTAAAATAATAATAATAATAATAATAATAATAATAATAATAATAATAACAATTTACAAATATCTCAGTTCTACCAAATTTAAGGATGGTTTATTAGGTACCTTTGTGTAAAGATTTGATCCTGCATGTTGGAAATAAGATATGAATCAAATTTCTAAAGGACTAAATTGTATCAGAATTAAATTTATATCTGATCAGGCCATGATAACATAAGTAGTCTTATTAAACGTCAGTCTTAGCCGATGTATGTGTGAGATTGTGATTGTTCATACATAATGGTGTTTCTCGAAGAGACAACTGGATGCAATTACACGGAGTAGCTACAGTTGATGCATCCAAACCTGTGCTGAAAACAGACATAATTAAAAGCGTGGGCACCATAGGGCGGTCACAAAGAAAGAGCACCTACCAATCCTTACCTGTGTTAATCTTCTTGTGCATCTGCCTGATAGGAGACGGTTATCAAAATATGCTGAATCCGTTCGGTGGTCTGAGGAGCCTGCAAGGTAGCAGTATGTAAGTAACTGCAAACAGGATCCAGTTTTATGGTCATATATTTAGAATTGAACAATTAGAATGGTTGCACATGTAGCATGAATGGAGAGGATGCGAAATGCATGCAAATATTTGGTTTGAAAACTTGAAGAAAAGCCACTACTCCAGAGACATAGGCCTAGAAAGAAAGATATTAAAATGATTTCGAAAGAAATAGAATCGGCTTGAAGTTGATCCTAACCACCGCCCCTTAATAATATGGTAAGAATCTTCGGGTTCAATGAAAGGCGGGAAAATTTTGACCAGGTAAGCGATAGCTAGCTTCTCAATGTCTCTTCTCCACGGATTGTCTTGGTGACGCTAACCATTCGCTGCAGTGCCGAGCGTGAAGTCGCACATTGTAGTTACTCCTAATTGTTCGCTACCTGTCAGGATGTATTCACTCGTAATTAAGTCTGCCTGTGGATCTGAGCTGCTCTGCCTTGACTTGTTGGCGGGGCGTGACGTTTAAGTAATCCTCTGTAAGGAGACGGCGAGGATCTACATATTAATTATTATAATCAGCAGCGACAACATTATCATAGTCTTCTCATCCGAACAGCAGAGTAACAGCTCCATGGTACACGGTTGTCACTGAGCAGCTGATGCTTTCCAGTTGATCAAGGAATTCTCTCCCTGCATAGAGCCAGAATATTCATAACGGCCCACCATTACACCCCATCTTGCACCAGTTACAGCCAGAACTCACCTTAACATTATATTTCTCTAAGATTAATTTTAATTTTATCTTCCTGTAGGTGGCACGCGGTAGCGTAGTTGATTGAGGCACTATGCTACAAGCCGGAAGGTCGCGGGATCAATCCCAATGAGGTCATTGATTTTTTTTTTCAATTTACCTAATCCTTCCAGCCGCACTATGGCCCTGGGGTCGACTCAGCCTCTAACAGAAATGAGTACCAGGAATATTATTGGAATGTTCTTGGGGGTAAAGGACGGCCGGTGCGTAGGGCTGACAAACTTACCGCCATCTATGAGCCGATTGTCTACAAAATGTGGGAACCTCAACATCTCACAAACCTATGGGCCTCCAAGGCCTGTTACAAGGATAACTTTATATATATATTTTTTCTTTTTTGTTTTTTTTTTTACTTTTAGCTTCCTGTAGGCTTACACTAATGTCATCTGACCGAAATTCTGTATGCATTTGTAACTTCGTCCATACTGTCTATGTGTCATAATCGTCTCAACACTATTGCCCTTATCTTAATGTTTTATGACACAATTTATGACACTTTGTTGTCCGATTCATACTGAAAGTGATCCCCAAAGTGCTCCATTCCGGCATCAGCTGGATACTCGTTTTATCCTACAGCCTGAAAAAGTCCATAACCATTTCTTCATAAATAAAAATAAAACCAGTGGCCTTAGTCCTCAAGCAAACTATACCGATCGAGCGACCGCCGCTTGTCGGCGATGTTAGTGCCAACTTTAGTGGATAGAGGGTGTCACATGGTCAGCGCAACGAATTCCCACGGCTGTTAATTTCGGTTTTCTACACCGGAGTCGCTATTTCGTTTAAATAGCTCCTCAGTTATCCTCACGAGGCTGAGTGGGCCCCGTTCCAGACCCACTACTTCTAAAAAAATGTGGTAGCTCCAGGAATCGAACCCGGACCTCTGGATCTGTAGCCAGGAACTCCGACGACTAGACCACAGAGATGGTCCATTTTCAGGCAACAGGTCTTTTAAAGGAATCTATTGCACTGTGCACTTGGTGAAATTGTATTCATTAAGGCACGCTGTTATTATCATTATTATTAATGTCCTTGAATTCTAATGTTGTAGGATGATTTTAAAGGATAATTTTCTTTTATATTGCGGCTGTTTTGTGTCCCATTGGGTGTGCCTCTCGCTTACTTACTCGTATGTGTAGCTAGTGTTGCTTTGTGTTTCTTTGAGAAGGAATTAATATTGTTTAATTAATATTGTTGCATTACGGACGGGAAACAAGACTATAAGTCACACATCAACGCAACAGGATGCTGAAATGTTGTAGGAATTAAGTTATGCCTGGGAACTTCATAATAACCAAGATACAACAGAAGCCTAGCCAGAACACTGTTGGAGAATTATGTACAGACGAACTCGTAAAGACAGTCATGCTTCATTCCAGACATAACATGCGTTGAAGAATACTATCTTCGGGATACAACGCAGTGTAGTCCGTGAAAATAAACCAACGTTTCAGAGGAATATTTTCACGCTGATTTATTTCTCTGCTTATTCTTCTACTCTGAAATTCGAGGCGATATTTTCCTTCGAAACGTCGGCTTACTTTCAACGGACTAACCGGCATTGTATTCCAGAAGATAATATTCTTAATAACGACAGCTGTAAGAACTTCAAATCCTACATAACATGCGTTGTTGCAAACCTTATCACACTACATGTAGGACTGCACAGCCGTGCAATATTTTTCATGTTCCTAAATGTTCTCCATATTAAAGAATGTCATGTTCTACTTTTTTTTGTTGCATGATGGGTCATTTTTGAAGAAAATATGATAAACTAATGTCTAAGTTGCCGGTCACGGTAGCCGAGCGGTCTAAGGCATGTACTGTCTCCGCTCGCTTGGAAACTGGGATCGTGGATTCGAATCCCACTCAGGGCATGGATGTTTAGTTTGTGTGTGTGCGTTTTTCTGTGTTTGTATACAGATAGAGGCCTTGCGACGAGCTGATCACCCTCCCAAGGAGTCCTACCGAATGTGTAAGATCTAGAAAAACGGAAGTGAAACGGAGAGTTTCATGGAGGTAGGCCTAGGCCCACGGGCTGTAGTGCCAAGGAAAAAAAAATGTAAAGTAAAGTAAAGTAGGCATTAGGCATGTATAAGCTATATTGATTGAAATACTTTTTGTCAGTAACTTACATTTCACTTTTAAGTGTCTCAATGATGAGTTTTCTCAGAATATGTTAGAATAGTTTCACAGATGAAATATGTAGACGAACTGACGGCAAGACACGCTCTACCGGTTATGCGTTCCTTTATGAAGTTGTGCAAATACAGTAAATCCGGAAACTACAAACCAGTACCGTTCAGCCGTGTTTCGCCTAACTACTTATCAGATGCAATGAACACGGAATGTGTTGCGTGATTCTTTGTTACTGTATCTCCCTAGATAATTTGTACGTCTGTTCAACGACTTTAACTAACTGCAGAGTTTCTTTAATACTGAATTAGTGAAAGGATTTTAACATGAGGTGATAGGTCAAGAATTTCTGAGGAAACAAGTATGAAATGTCTCTTACCTTTCAGATATTTTCTCTCGACTTTTGATTGGAAATTTTCCAGGTTGGATTGTTGTTGTAGCGACAAAAGCTAATAGGAATAGTGCAAAATATTTCACATCGCTGTTGTCTACTAGATGGTGCGAAAACATTTGCCGGTCGAAGTCTAGATTTCTAGCTCGTCTGCTGTGTGCTGCACAGTATATTAGACTGTTAAAAAACACGGCAATTCGAGCTGCACATCTCGGCCTTCAAATGAGACATTGGAGAAGTCTCTTGAGGAAGACTTTTTCTCCTTTGGCGCTACAGCACCAATTTGGGCCTTGGTCTACCTAAATGAAACTCACCGATTCACTTCGGTTTTCTAGATCTTAGAAATTCGGTAGGACTCCTTGGGCGGGTGATCAGCTCGTCGCAAGGCCTCTTCCTGCGCGCGCGCACGCACAAGCACACAAACACTAAACGTCCATGCCCTGAATGGGAATCGAACCTCCGAGCGAGCGAAGGCAGTGCATGCCTTGACTCTTGGCTACCGTGACCGGCAGAAGAAGGTTTTTTTTTTTCTTGGCACTACAGCCCCAATGGTCCTAGGCCTATCTCCATGAACTTCTCCTTTCACTTCGGTTTTTCTAGATCTTACACATATGGTAGGACTCCTTGGGCGGGTGATCAGCTCGTCCCAAGGCCTCTACCTGTAGACAAACAGAAAAACGAACACAAACATCCATGCCTTCCCGGCATCCAAGCGAGCGAAGACAGTACATGCCTTAGACCGCTCGGCTACCGTGACCGGCAGTGTATAAGAATAATATATAAGAATTCAGTTCGTACCTCACAGGAAACAGATCCGAACTCTCGATCCCGGCTTCCGAGCGAGCGAAGACAGTGAATGCCTTAGACCGCTCGGCTACCGTGACTGGCAGTGTATAAGAATAATATATAAGAATTCAGTTCGTACCTCACAGGAAACAGATTCGAACCCACGATCCCGACTTCCGAGCGAGCGAAGACAGTACATGCCTTAGACCGCTGGGCTACCGTGACCGGGAGAAGAAGGTTTACGTGTAATAATTTTAATTGTAGTCCAGTAATCTCTGATCCACAGTGGAACTTCTCTAAAAGACCACCCATATTCAAAAACCAACACTTAAATGGCCATATCTGTGTGGCATGGATTGCATTTTAAGACAACTTCATATTCAGAGAACACCCCTATCAGCGACCAGTGACCATGCTTGGTCTTCACAAAACTCCCTCGAAGAAGATCATCTCACAACGAGAATACCCGTTGACGGGCCTGTGGGCTCACCAGTGCCGTGAAAAATAATGCACTCTACATACTATATCTGTCACAACCCCTCCCCTACAATCGATTTGTCACTTAATGACTTGATACTATTTTTAACTAGGCGCAGGATAGCGCTGAGAACATAGACGTAAATAGTCAGAAGTCAAAACTGTAACATCCTTTACATGGCACTCCTTTTAAAACTAGTATGTAGTACATACATGTATATGCATGTCCATATATGCTTTTATTTAATTATGAACACTTAACCGAGTTTACATACTGCATCTACTAATCATGTCAAATATTCCTGAGAGCATCATATTGGTGTAATACATTTGTTACTTGGGGCACGCGGTAGCGTAGTTGGTTGAGGCACTATTCTTCAAGCCGGAAGATCGCTGGTTCGAGTCCCGATGAGCTGGACTATTTCAGGCGACCTGATCCTTCCAACCGCACTATGACCCTGGTGTCGACTCAGCCTCTAACAAAAATTAGTACCAGGAATCTTTCAGGGGGTTAAAGGCGGCCGGCGTGTAAGGCTGACAACCTTACCGCCATCTGTGAGCCGACGGTCTGGAAAACGTGGGAGCCTCGACGTCTCACAACCCTATGGGCCTTTCACGGCCTGTTACAGGGATAGCTTTATCTTTACAGTTGTTCTGTAATATATATATATATATATAGTGTTTACTGTACTATACTACCCAAATTCTCACCCATCCCCCAACCCATCCACCCCCTATTCAGAGACCTCCCCTATGTGCGGACAGTCGGTATCATCTTTGAAAATTTTCGATTGTGCTTCTACAGTTTTTCTCAGACAGATTATCTGCGTCTAAGGAGAAACGCTGGAAATTTCAGATTCAATCCGGCATGCGCCTGCGTGTTGTGTGCCACTATGTACAGATCGTGGTCATGTGTACACACTGTAGAGCACGTGTGCACATTACCTGTCACGCGCACAGTATTGGTTGCAAATATTAGGACAGCGGTTATCGAATTGTTTCTGCCAGCAGAAAGCGGTTTGCGTTGCAGTAAGTTTTCCATTTTATAATTTGAGAACTATAGTTTATACATTATCACTGGAGCGGAAGTGATTTCGCTCTTGCGGAAATTTTATTCTGATTGACATTTACAGAGTGAGCTTGCTGTAAGCAGTAATTGCGCAGTGGACTAAATGACAACTGAATACAGAGTGTGTCTATTAGCAGCTACGCCATTTTGTCGTTCCCCACACACCCGACCCTTCAGAATTCATTTTGTAAACTGCAATGGTAGCTAGCACTTCCTTGTTTCCTTCTTACACGACGCATTAAGATAGTAACTTCTGTTTTACTCCTATTTCTAAACATATTATATTCCGAGGCTTTTTGAACATTTTCGTAACAAGATTATTTTTACGGTGAGTAGTAAGTCCCACGCCCAACCCCCAATCTGGACAAGGAGGATGAGGTCGCCAGGGAATGTAGCACAAATGAGGAAGAGAGGAATGCATATAGGATATTGGTTGGAAAGGCAGAAGGAAAGACACGACTGGGAAGATCAAGGCGTAGGTAAATGGACAATATTAAAATGGATCTTAGCGAGATAGAATGGGATGGTATGGACTGGATTGATCTGACTCAGGATAGGGACCTGTGGAGGGCTCTTGTGAACGCGGTAATGAACCTTCAGGGTTCCATAAAATGCTTGAAAGTTCTTGAGTAGCTGCACAATTGGCAGCTTCTCAAGAAGGGCTCAGCTCAATGAGTGTGAGTGATTATCTTTATGTATCCTAGAGTCTGTCTACCATGTGGCATATGTACGCTTAAACCACGGCCTGCGGACATAAACCAGCAAAGAATTTTAATGCCAATCTCGGAGATGTTCATATATTATAAATAACAGTCTCCTCTAATTTTATTGAAAGCAATATTGACAAACTGTTCTGCTTGCAGTACATGAGCAGTAACTAAGGGAATGATTGGGTAAATGAACGACTGGCTGGCTGAATGAATAAATAAGTAGGTTGAGAATATACCGACTCTGAGATTTCTTTATATTTATATACTCTTTTCATTTACTAAATGTAAATTATGGTGGGCGAAATCGAGAATACGAGTGCTCTTCCCATATTCGGTCTAACGCCTCTCGCGAGGACACCAATCACAATTTAGAATGGCATGTGCCAATTAAGTATTGTCACGCCTCGTAGGTGACACGATAAGAAATTAATGGATTCCGGATTAGACGAAGCTGTTTATTGGATAAATCGTTTACAGTTACAGTTAGAATCACTGAAATAGCGTCTTCCAGATGATGTGACCTGACTACTGTTTAGTCTTCTGGTTCTTAGCTAAGTTGGTTTCTTCTGCTCTTACCTGTTCTCACTTTTCCTCTGGTCTGACCTCCGCCCTGGTCTCCTCTGGTCTCTTATCTTATACAGTCGGACTGACTGGAAGACACGTTCTTGAAGGATTTCGTTTCTCGTATTAGCTAGTGTATCTGTAGCTGGTCTATTCATTGCCGCTGGAACGTGTTTCCATCTTTAGTGAAGACGTTGATTTTATCTCTAGCGTATTTGTTGTTGCGGGAACAACGCTTATTGAACCGTTGCCTGGCAATGGACGTCTCTGTTCTGTTCCGGCAGTGTTTACCGAGTGTTGCTCAGAAATTGTCTATTGCAGCTTGTAATCTCGGCCACAAGTTTTTAACAAGCCGTTGTCTAGTAATGGACTCCCGCTCAGATATTCTGGCGTATAGGCGGCACGCCACGCTATTAATGGTGCTGTGTTTATGCCTTCTAGTTTATGTTTAAAGTGGTTTCAGACGTATCTTATAAATGGCTAGTTCAGTTAGTATGGTTACTATAATGTAGTTCATACAGTCAGAGGAGTTAATATATATATATNAACATTTCGTTTTCATCCAGGCGACTATGCCTTGAGGGCATCTTAAATTCACATTTCATCGAACATTTCTTTCGTGTCTTTCAGACGGCAGTTCAAAGCGGAAGGAAGCAGTGAACCATAGCGGACATTCACCTTTTCATCATTGCTAGTCCAGTAACATGACTGGAGTCTGCGCACTTCTTGCTGAATGCCTGTGAGTAAGGAAACTAATCCGATGTACTCGTAATTAATTAGACTCGAGGATATGAATCGGGCTACAAAACGAGCGATTTTTTTTTTTAAATTAGCGATATTTCAGAAGCTCTCTCTGTCCCCATCATCAGCGTCTGGTGTCAAAGTTGGCAAGATTTGTGCATCTGACACAAGTGATAGCCCGAAGAAATGTTGTCAACTTTGCCTGTCGTGAAATCTACAGGTCTTAGATAATTCTACATCTATTTACTTTCAGGTTATTCCCCTGCTGGTGTTCGTGGAGTAGTCAGAGCAGGAAGGTTACGAAATATTCAGTTAGAATGAATAAAACAAGAAATGCTGCACAAATATCATGGGAAACCTTCTGACAAACTGCACCCGGACAATAGACAAATATATGAAAATATAGTATTCAGATTATTCCGTTTAAGCAGTCCTGTCAGAATTACTGACTTTTGGACTTTGTCCATCATCAGGTATTCTAGAAACTAGAGAACATACCATTTCGGAAGCTGAATCTGTTTCCATCTTCATGTGAATGGGGAGACACTCTGTTGGGTCCCTTAGAGAAGCTAACTTCAGTGACTCCAGTAAATGTTGCTATGTTTATGTCTTCTGGCTTCAGACGTGTTCATTTTGTAGATAGTTTTCGTCCTCATATGAAGGGAAAGACATACTCTCTGGGTTCCCCGAGAAAGAGCTAACCCCAATCACTGGCAGTAATTGAGGTTAGCTCTTTCTAAGGAACTCAACAAAGTAAGTGTCCCCCCGCCCCCATCACCTACGGTTGGAAACAGATCCAGTTTCCGAAAAACTTTGTGTTCTCTAGTTTTTAGGATACCGGACGATTGACAGTCGAAAAACCCTTCAGTTCTGATTGTTACATATCATCGTGAGAACCCTTCAGAATCTACACGCAGTCCTGTGTCATGAGAATGAGGCCTGGATGCAGGTGGTTCAGGGTCGTACCCAGTGGTCTATCAGTGAAGATGAACCTCTAGATTGTGTTACTGGGGGTATTAGTCCGTTTGCCAGTCAGTACGTTTGTTGATTAGACAGTTTATCAGCCAATCAGCTATATCAGATCTATGTTGCTGCTAATTCCGCTGTCTTACTATTTCATGTACGTTTACTTCTTGCCCAGTATTTTCTGGCCCATTAATGAATTACCTCACTGTTCTGTGCTTTGCCATTAGCGTATGCGACAAGCTAATTTCAGCCATTGTCCATGTCATTACTTCTCCTGACGGCACACTTTACAGAGTGTTTCTCGTCCGGTGTTTCGCGGACCAATTCCGGCCCGCTGTTTAATTTATGTCAGTCCGTGAATTCCTCTTATTTTACATTAGGGATTTTTTCCTTTCAGCGGCGGCTAAATAATTTCGTGCTGTATATTACCGCTCTCCCTTCTCTCTCTCT
>NW_019744110.1:1208712-1225411 GCF_002891405.2 Cryptotermes secundus
GCTGTGTTTCATATTGCGGGCGGTCCAGTGGAAGGGCGGTTAAACCTCAGTATGTTGAAATATGATTTCTTCTACAAATTATTCCATATGCCCACGTATACAGTTTGTATCCTAATGTTCAGAATGGATGGTCATGTCGTAATTTTCATTTTCTTTTATCACAGAAACCCTTTAATTTGATGCCATAAAAGTAATATCAATAATTAGACATGTTGTCTTGTGTATATAATACAATGTGACACTGATACATTGACCGTGTTTTGAGTTTACACTCTGTGAATATGACGAGCCCGGGAACCACTGCTCTGTAGCAAAATGAAAAATTGTGGTAGATAATTAATTCCATAATTCTAATCTAATATGAATTTAAAGTACCCTAGGTGATATTGATTTTAGTTACAGATAATATGTTGAACAAAATGTGGCAGTTTTTAAGCGAATGTCTTCTATAACCCTAAGAATCTTATGGGATTCATGATTTACTTTAAAAAATATATATTTTTAAGAGCTAGAAAATAAGTTTCTGTAGTACCGAAAACGCAAAAATGATCGGGAAAAGTGCTCACTTTCAATACTTTTATGGCCCTACCGTCGTTCCATTGAAACATGCATTTGATTATAAATTATGTTATACTGTGACATGTGGACCCATTGCTAGGAAACGTGATGACAAACACTTTTCCATGGAGGTGGATTCTTGGAAACCAACTCAGTACGGAACACGTTTCCGTGTAAATGAGTGATCAACAAACATTTCCTTGGATACCGATACGCTATATAAGAGGCCGTTCAGATAAGAACCAAGTCAGACGCGTGTGGAGGCGGGGTCGAATACCTCCACCGTGACACTGCGAGTCGTAGGGTCCCAAAGGATTCGGACCCTAGGAGGACTGCGCTGGGAAGGGCCAGTAACGTAAATAAAAGACAGACCCGTTCTCTCATCAGAGAGGTCGCCCCACGAAAACAAGACCGTAACTGTCAAACAGAAATATGTGGTCATGAGCCCCAGGTGGGGCTGGACACCGAGACTGACTGACTGACTTACTGACTGATTGTCAGTCGCAATGTGACATTGACTATGAGCCAAGTCAGTCACAAAGGAAGATAGAAGCCACGAGACTACAGTAGAAGACAGACTAGAAGATAAGTTAGTCGTCGTTCAAGTCAGTCATAGTTTAGACCAAAATGGAGCCAGTCGTAATCCAGTGAGAATGGAGCGATCCCTAGGCAGTCATTTATTGTGAGTCATTGTGATTACGAGTGATTGTACAAGAAGGTGTTAATGAATCCAGTCATCCAATTGAAACCCCGTTATTATTAATCACGACCATATGATAATACTCTGTCCAAAAATAATGATGGGGTTGCCGGAGGCTGTGTATCCTAATAACACGAAAGACAATGAGCTGAATACTGTTCCTTTAGGCTGCAACAGTTTCTCTAGTTTTCCAGCAAGGCCACACACCGCCGCATTTCTCAGAACATTTCATGGAAACTCTTAGTGCAACATTTCCTGGAAGATGGATTGGCGGGGGGGGGTCAGTTCTTTGGCCGTCTAGGAGTCCTGATTTGACACTGCTAGATAATTACGTTGATGTGGATAAAATTCGAGACCTGAATACTAATTTGAAAGCATGAAATAGAGGAGTCGCTGAGGAGGTAAGAAGAGTGGTGCTGCAGGGTGTTGTGATAAGAAGTGGGATGTTGATTGGACATACGCATGGAGGGTCACGAATGGTGCGTGTATGGAAACTTTCTAATTGTGGTCAAAAATACACTTTAAAATACAAGATAAATTTCTTGCATATGTTTCTCATTCTTTTCAAATATCTTTAACCTACTTTGGCAAAAATAAAAGTAGGCTTAGCGATCATGCTGTCTGTGTGCCTATGTCAGTGTTCCGCAACCTTTTTCTACTCGCGGCACACCATGAAGTATCCATGACTCAACACGGCACACCAAAATGTTATTCCCCTCAAAAACGCATGATATCAGACAATTAATATAAATACGTAACGTGATCAACTTATTATTATTGTATAATATTATTATATTGTTCTTTTATTATCATTAAACAGAAATAGACTCGTGCATTTATTAACAATTAATGAACTTCAATTCACTGTAGAGTGTAGAAAATACACTTCTATTACTATTAAAGTAAATACAGTAATTCTACTCATACCTTCAATGTGACACTTGCGCCTGCGTAGCTGCACACAGACGACTGATCCGTGGTGGAATCGTTGACAACGCAAGTCTCATTTCTTCATCGATGGATTTGAGCCGCTCCCTCTTTGATGTCTTAATTTCAGTTAACGTCGAGAAGCCCAGTTCACACAAATATGTAGTTGAAAATGGCAATAACACATTAACTGCCATCTCGGAGATAGCCGGGTATTCACTCCTTATTGCCAACCAAAACGTATCCAAAGGCACTTCGAGAAGTTTTAGTTTCAATGTTCTGTCTGCTTTTAAATCTACGAGTTCCTCTTGTATATTAATTGGAAGATGTTCTGAATTCACAACAAATGGATCACGAACCCAGTCGAAATCTTGTACACTCTCTCCAAAATACTTATTGAATTTCTGCTGCAGCATTTCTAAATGTTCTTTAATTGTGTCCATCACCACTTTATTGCCGTCAGCAAGTGGCCATACAGTCGGGGACATCTCAAAAGACCCATCTGTAATTCTCTAACTATCAACCAAAATTTCCAAACTACTTCAGAGCACAGCTGTGATAGAACTGAAACAATTGTAAAACGCGGGATCTCTACTCTTCAAACGGAACAAGTGACACTATACCGACTTATTTTTTAAATATTTATAATTTTAAATGAAGTCCAACATTCGGTTGGTGCATCGTTACAGGAAGAAAGTCATAAAGTTGAGGAAGCTCTAACTTCTAATAAACAAGGGCAAATACCGAAACAGCGTTATAAGAGACAGGAAAACCCATGCCAATCCCTGCAGTTTTAGGGAAAAGCACGTACACAGAACATGCGGCAAGCATATCAAAGAAGCTGCGTAGATGCGAGAAAAATAAAAATAAATCAATAATGAAAACTATGAGCAAATAATTTTCGTTTAATTTCTTAGAATACAACATTACTGTACATAAAAATCAGCATGTAATAAAGAATAAGCAAGCATCATCTTATTTAATCAGTGCAGTGGCTAAGAATAAAATACAAGCATATGAAACACGGTAACGGATAAAAAAAAACGAATAAAATTCGACAATTAATTTCTTATAATAGGTAAAACTTCGCGTCACACCTTTCACCTTGTGACGGCACACAGGTTGCGGAACACTGGCCTATGTACCTCTCTATCAAATGCTGAATGGCTGAAACAGTCTTCAAGAAATTGTGTATGTACGAGTATATCATGGCGCTTGAGCCCATCTCAACGGCGTAATTCATAAATCCCTCCTATTAGTCTACGTGTCTATATACGTATGTATCCCACTATCGTTGTTAGGCAATGGCTCGGCAAAATCGTTACCGCGACCACGAATATAACCGCAACAGTAGCATAATTGTTGAACGCGTTTTGTATGTGTCTCATGTCGCATGAAAGAAAAACAAGCGAATATTTCTTCCCATTTTGTTTTCGTTATTTTTCGGACTTGTATGTTGTCTTCCAGACACCCGGTTCTTGCGGCTGAACAGTGAACCTGTCACTATATATTGCATGCAGTACGCTCCTGTGTTCGGGCAGGAGCCTTTTAATGATGTAAGATATGAAGGATTGCGGTGCTGTGTTATCTCCCCTCGGAGATGAATGTTACAGCATTTTAAGCTCTAGAAAAGGAAACTCCCATACCTTCTGTGTCGTGAGATTCTTCGTCAAACAGTGGAATATGAAAACCCATGCACTGCGTTTTCACGTCATCTTCATTTCTTTGTTCACAAATTAAGCTGCTTTATGTAAATCGCGCAGTCTTTTATGTGTTGCAGAATGATTCCAATATTAACAAATCAGTAACATACTCCTGTTTACTAGTTCATTTCGTTCACTTGCAGAAATTCAATGCATTGCTACCAGCCGTCAATTTTATGTTACAGAATTTTTTTATTGCTAGTGGGGTGGGACTAAGTCCCTTGTACTGCGGCCACTTCTGGCCTATTGTACCAGTTCCGTATGATAGGTAGGGGGATTGTGGATCAATTGGTGGAATGAAGATTGGCAAGGGAAACCGAAGTACTCGGAGAAAATCTGCCCCAGCGCCACTTTGTCCACCACAAATCCCAATTCAACAGACCCGGGTTTGAACCCCGGCCGCCGCGATGGGAAGCCAGCGACTAACCGCTTTAGCTATGGCGCGGCCTTTATATTACAGATACTGCAGCAGTTTGCTTGAAAAGTAACCTAAATATGATTGGACTTGAAAGGATTCTGGCGATGGTGTAAGCTGTACAGAACTATAAGACGTATTTTGGACTTCATTCATCGTCTGGTATACATGACAAAAAACCACAACGTTTCGGAGACTGGATCTGTCTCCGTCCTCGGGTGGATGGGGCAGGATAGACCTACTCAGTTGGGCCCGTTAGAAAGAGCTAGTCTCCGAAACGTTGTGGTTCTTGTCTTATATATAGCATACGATAAATGAAGTCCAAAATAAGGCTTATAGTTCTGTACTAAATTTTATTGTTTGCAACAGTGTTATGCATTCCTACTGCAATATCAAGTGTCGAACACAGATTTCTAAATTTTCAGGCAATTATGCCATACAAAAAAAGGGACAACGGCTGAAAAACAGGTAGTCCGAGCATCAGAGGTACAGTTCAACATGAAGTGGCTTAGGCACTGGACTTCAAAGAACTTATATCGGTTTTTCTACCCTCAAAGAACTACTGCATGCTTGTGTTTCCCTCAAAGCCAGGATGTGGTACAGGTATTAGGGCTGCTTCATATTTTATAATGTCAATGCGCGGAGCCCTGGGTGGCCGCCCCATTTGCCCTACCATAGGGACGGCTTTGTCAGTCCACACTCTGTGACACTGATTTTCAGACATTAGAGCAAATGGAAAGTAATTCTGTTCTATTTTCTTTCCATGCTGTTCCTGTACGGAAATCTGGACATTGCCGGAGTTATTCGTTAGTCCTAGGTGGACAGTCAGAATTTTATTTTGATCAGGATTATGAAGGATACCTATTCCTTCATCAGACCCCAATTATTATTATTATTATTGTATTAACTTTGGGAATAATTGAAGGAAGGGACAAGTTGAAAGACCTAGACGTAGAGGAACGTGTAATTTGAAACTTAATTTTTAAAGAAATAGGGCAGGGATTGTGAACCGGATCAATGTGGCTCAGGAAGGTGTTGTGAACGTGGTAACGCATGAGGATTTAACGCCATGCAGTCCTTTGAAATTCAACGGGAGTTCTAAATGAATATATCGCCGTCCTCAGCGGGTTTATAAGTAAGCCAAACAAGAAACCAGCATGAAGCAGGCAGTAAAGAACTGTCCTAGCTGCCTGATTCGTGCTGTTGGCTTCCTTTGTTTATTTTTCAACCCTGAAGATGGAGGCGAAATATTCCTGCGAAACGTCATTTAACTTTTAGTGGATTACATGGTGTATAACCACCACTATCATAGCCACAAACTAAGTGTTTTAATGAATTTTCGGTTTCCATAAAATATGTGTAATTTCTTGATTAGCTGAGTGGCTACCAGCTCCCTAGAAGGGACCAAGCCGCTAGAAGTTAGTTAATTAAACCGGTACAGGTCTCAACTCCTGTCTATCACAATTTAATTGGACAAGAATCATTTAGTGACGAAGGGACTGACACGCCAGTAGATGACGAAACTTGAATGACATCCAAGGTAGGCTGCTCAGTCTAAAGTACAGGGTTATTCATAAGTCCGTGAAACATTTTAAAAATTCACAACGAATAAACTATGCATCGGAACATGGTAATTCTTACGCCGATAGAGAATGAATCTATCCAAGTTTTTTAAAAGCCTCCATTTCCAGCTAATCAGGGGGCTTCGCAACCTCATCACCGCTGCTGGGGCTCTGGTCAACCGTGATATGCTGACACGGATGTGGGACGAAATGGATTATCGCATAGAAGGGGCCGCGCCGTAGCTCAAGCGGTTAGTCACTGGCTTCCCACCGAGGCGGCCCGGATTCGATCCTGGGTCTGGTCAAGTGGGATATGTGGTGGACAAACTGGCGCTAGGGCAGGTTTTCTCCGAGCACTTCGGTTTCCCCTGCCAATCTTCATTCCACCAATTGCTCCACAATCACCCCCACCTGTCATCTGGGGCTGGTAAGATAGGCCAGAAATGGCCGCAGTACAAGGGACTTAGTCCCACCCCACTAGCAATAAAAAAATCACATAGATGTCTGCCGTATCAGCAAAGGTGGACACACTGAGCATCTGTGAACTATGTAAAAAAGAAATTGGCGAGTTTATCTCAATTTCAGTGTAATAAAATTTGGTATCCGTTGCGTAGTGTATTTATTCTAAATTTTCAAAATATTTCACGGGTTTATGAATAACCCTGTATTTATCAGACATTTCTTCCTTATTCTCGAATTCTGTATGACGGATTCTGCGTGTTCGGCTTCCAAACAAACTTCGTATTTTTATTATAGCGCGAATCCATGTGAGATCTGCCGTGCTTGGAAACCCATGAATATGTGAGCTTATGGCCACTGCATTACGAGAGATAAATTCGCGGTCATAAACATCGTTAATTCCCTCTTCCTGGACGCGTTTGAAGTCCGAGCTGCAATCGACCGATTAAGACGTGATAAGAGTTGGCAATCACAGGGAGTGGACTAAGCTACATAAGCCTCTAGCTCGCGGGAATGAAATCTGCAATGGCTGCTGTATTTTAATTAATGTCAAATATGTAGAGAGCTGAAGCTGGAAGTTATCTCTGCCCGTACACAAAAATTCATTTTGAAATTGTAATCCCATGTATACTAGTTCGTTAGTGTATTATCTCCCGCGCAATGCACCGCTGCCCTTGGGGACATTTCCGAACACACTTTCACTATTGTTATGCAGATACAATCGTGGGTTCGAATTCCACTCAGGGCATGGATGTTTAGTTTGTGTGTGTGCGTTTTTCTGTGTTTGTGTACAGGTAAATGCCTTGCGACGAGCTGATCACCCGCCCAAGGAGTCCTACCGAATGTGTAGTTAGTTAGTTATTGGAGAGGATGGATTTCCCCATGCACTGAGACCTGTATTGGTCCATTGTGCTTCCTTCTATGATTTCTACCAGTCTCTATATCCTACCGGTACTGGTGCTTACCATCAGTCCCGCCCAGCCAGCGAGACCGGCTCTACTAGCTGAGAGGTATCTATAATGCTTCCCCCATCTATCAAAGGTATTAGAGACTGCTGTTGGGCGGGAAACGTCCGTTAATTTGGCTCAGTGACCTCCTTTGGAGATTCATTCATTCATCAGTAATCTGTCAGACGACAGGTCCACAGTCTCTTCCAAAACAGTTCCTCCACTTAATGCGATCTTCTGTTTTTGGAAAGAGACTATCCAGGAAAAGTGATAATGTGGTAGTTTTTCCATTTGCTTTCCACATCGCAGTACAACTGCCGTTCAAACCACTCCGGTCACGCCTGTTGATATACGAACTTGAACCATCTCGAGCATCATTTGNTACGACACGGGACCCACGGCTTAAAGTCCCTCCCGGAGGACTTGTTCCCTGAATTTTTCCGCCCTTAAAAATTCGACGACCTCCGCCGGGTATTTGAACCCACGTACTACTAGTCATGAGGTGGGATCGTTACCTCTGTACTACGGAGGCTGCTTACCGAATGTGTAAGAACCGAAGTGAACGGGGAAGTTCATGGAGGTAGGGCTAGGCCCACTGGGACTGTAGTGCCAAGGAAAAAAAATAAGATGTTCAAGTCAAGGAGAATGAGCTTGGCAGGGCATGTAGCACTCATGGAGAGAAAGTGAATGCATAGGGATTTCTGATTCGAAAGGCGGCAGGAAAGAGCCCAATAGGGAGATTCGGAAGTAGGCGGGGGGATGGTAATTAAAGTGATCTTAGAAAAATAGGCTGGGGTGTTAAGGACTGAATTAATGCTGTTCAGGATAGGGACTAATGGTGAGTCCTTGTGAAGGCGGCAATAAATTTTCGGGTTCCACAAATGTTGGTAAATTCTTGAGTAGTTGCGCAACTGGCGGCTTCTCAAGTAGGGCTGAGTTCCATGGATTTAATTAGTTAGTTCTCGTTCTATTATTGTTCCTCTTCCCGTATGATTTTTTTTTCCAGAAGCGTGTCGGTTGTTGCTGTGGACAAAATCGGTCCCTATGGTCTGCCATTTGGAATTTGGAATGCTGATTTTCGAGCACAAGGACTATGATTCAATTTAGGTTTGAACTTTACCAGAAAATGAACAGACTATGCTTAATGAAATATATCTACACATCACTGCATTAAAATCCACTAGACCGGAGAAATCGGTCTCCTAACAGTCTCAGTAGTTTTGCAAGGGAAACCGATGGATGTACCAGTTGTAATGAGAGAGAAAGAAATAGCCTCGTTGCGATCGCACTGTCTGTCAATGAATTGGTTTTGTCTCACTTCCTACGAGTATATTGAATTAACTTGTTTTGTAAGGGACACATTCAGGAAATGCTCTAGGGAATAAATCTGTATTCGCTCTTCCGCTTTAGCGGGAGCCACTGACTCGCTCATGGAATGTGTTAAGAGTTAAGCGTTCGCGTCTTTGTCCTGACTCAGTCTGAAGGTCGAATGAACGGTGTAGCTGAAATGAGGACCCAGGTTTTAATAACGTCCTGACTGCTTGCACCAGTCGCACACCCTAGGGGCGATGATAGATGAGTATGGAGCATCTGCGGAATTGTGATTGGAAGGAGAAAGTGCTTACTGCCACGTCGCCCATATGGACTGCCCTACAATTCAGCCGGGCTCTCCATGTCTAAGCCTCTGAAAGCCAGGTCTGCATCTCTGTTCCTCGGTACTGTGCGAAGGAATGACACATGTCAAGTGTTACCCAAGCGTGTCATTAAATATTTCTGCAGTGAGATCAAACGAAACTTTATACCCCCCTTCTGAAATACAGAAATAGGATAAAAATTGTTTTCCGGAACCGAAGAGCAATGACTTAATCGTCCATCTATCCGTGTGAGAGGGCATAAAGTCACGTAACAGTTTTGATCTTGTTGGTTCATGTCTTACTGTAAGGGAAGAGGCCTGGTGCTGTATAGAAGTATAGAAGCCAGTTGAGGAAAGGCTGTAGAAACAGAATGTGACTGCGTGGCTGAAAGAAAGGTGCCCATTGTTTTGTATTTTTATAAATGGATATAACACAGTTTCGTGTCTTCAGTGTTTCCTTTGTTGACCTCGTGGGCATTTACTGGGTATCGAATAAATTGTTTTCTCCCCCAAGTGTACTCTACTTTACTCTCTATCATTATATCCGCGGTGGTGATAATTACAACATTCTTATACAAAACGGACTGGTACATAGGACTGAATGATTGGAGCACAGGGAATTGCACAACTCAGAGTCGGGAGAGGGAAAATATGGCAGTGATTCCAGTGGGGCCCGGAACCAAGTGTGGCTGTACTGGCGAAGGCCTGCATTATTTTACTCGAAATCGAAACTGAATGATTACTGACGTCAAGCAGTAAAGTAGAGAAAGAATTGGACGTAGCCACTTTTTTGCATGACCAGGGCAAACCACAATATAATATAGGTCAACCGGTCCAGAGAGTAAGTGGAGAGAAGTTAGATAATATTTTGAAGATAACAGTGTGGAACCCATATTCACCCAGAGAAGACCCTGCCTTGCTCACTTAATAATAACATTATTCATATAAGTTTCTGCGCCACAGCAACAAGAGGGTTGACTAGTCGGATCTTCCTCGAGGACGACAGGCTCGCCTTTCTTCGGCCCTCTCCTTTGCAGAGCGTGTAGGAAGCAACAAATAATTTCCTTTGACAGCAGTACAGCTAACAGAGCCGTCGAGATTATAAATTACGTGCCATTATTAATGCTCTTACACCTCTGAACGAAAAAATAATTAAATCTGTGGAAAGGCGGATCACAGTTGCAAGACATGTTATTAGATTGCTTTCCTTATTTTGAAAAAGATAGAAGTAGGCTTTTGAGTTTGCCTTGCTGTGTGTATGTCTGTGTACCTCTATATCCCACCCCATCGCCTTTTGAATGATTGAGCCAATCGTCATGAAACTTGGTATGTATATCATAGCATCTGAGCCAGTCTCAACGGCGTACGTCATAAATCCCTCCCATTAGCTTGTGTGTTTCTGTATTCATATCCCCCCTACAGTTGACAGGTAACGGCTCGGATATTGATTAAAAAATGTTTTATTTAAATTTTTCATTTTCCTTAACATGTTTCTATCGTATTAACCATCTTCAGAAGGACGCAACCAACATTTAGGAAACCAATATTGCAATGTCGTTAATATATAAAAATGATACTGTTAGAAGGTATAATTTGCGTCCTTCTGAAGAAGGTCAATCCGACCGAAACATGTTAAGGAAAATGAAAAATTGAATTGTAACTTTTATTAATCAATCACACAGGACGGTGCTGCGAGTCATTTTATACTGGGGTTGAAAGGGGTTTTGACAAAAGTTACAATGTTAGTTCATTGGATTAACTTCAGAAAGGAGTTTAACGTTGAAAATGTTGTATGTCAAAGGCGGAGGTTGTCAATAAGAATATGCTATCTTTATTTGACGTCTGATGGCTCGTTATTGAATTTACTGGACTGAATATAAGACTGCCTCTGCAAGTAAGATAGATTGCAGAAATACCCAGAAACTTCGTGCTGAGTATCCTTTGCATGAAATATTAACAAGGAGACTTCACATGTAGGGATGAAAATGTGATGGTGCGCCCTCCTTACTCTTTCGTATACTATAGTCTCTAGAAGAGTCTAGTCCAATTTTTGAGGTGATATTCATGCGAGAAATACATTTTCCTGGCCTTAAAGTAAAGCTGATAGCTTGATGTTGACTCATATAGCACTCTTCAATGCACAAACGCCAACTGCTTGTTCATGCTTTGTCTGAAGCATGGTGTACTCGCATATGAGTCATAATTGTTGCATCCTTTTGTGAAGATCACTGTACGTATTATTTGCTATATTCCTGTTAGTACAACACAATTTCCAACAGGTGGAGTTTGCTACATGTTTCGCTACACATGTGCCATCTTCAGGTCCTGTTTTTAGCTACAAATATTTTGCAATATATTTGGCATAAATTTTCATGTAAACCGAGTGGATGCACCGGTGTATTTTACACTAAATTACATATTTATCATATACTACTATACTATACCCTAATTTCCTTATTTTTAAAAAATAAAAGTTAGCTTATGAGATCGCCTTCCTGTCTGACTGTCTCTATGTGTATCCCCCCGTACTAATTTCTGAATGCCTGAACCAGTCTTAACTAAACTTGGTATGTATACCACCGCACCTGACACCATCTGAACGGCGAATTCATAGATTCCTTCCATCAATAATACCAACATTACGGTCCCTAAAGTTACTGAGGCAAAATAATAATATTGCTTGAACGCCTGTATCAGTCTTCATGAAATGTGATCGGGCCACCGAAATTCCCCTAAATAGAACGAGGCAAAACAAAATTTCAGTCACACATCGATATCCAAGGCGGAATTTGAGCCCGCATCCCAATGCTCCAGTGACCCAGTGACCCGGCTGGCCATCGGCACTTATATTTGTATAACTACAGTGACTGATATAGCGCCTTCAAATATAACCTATCTGTGTCGTCCATTCTGTACCTGGGTTTCTGTTCCCATGTGTTTACATGTTCTTGCTGGACGTATTGAAAACCGCGATGAATAAATTTGGTTATAATCAGATGGTTCACTGGCAGCAAAAGAAATTGAATCACTGGATGAAACGCCCCTCATCTGCTTTACTGCTCATCCCACTGGTTCCTTGTATGTACAGCCGGACTGAAACAGTGAGCACCAGTTCAACTGAAAATTCCTCTCAGTATGAATTAATTTAGGTGTGTTCCTCTAACCGTCCCCTCTGTCGTAGCAGCTAGCTACGCTCTGTGAAATGGAGTTATGTTTACATAATTCCCATGACAGACTTTAGCGAACTCGTTGTTTGTTTGTTTGTTTGTTTCGGTTTCGGCAAGACAAACGATTGCAGATCCCTCAGTCTTAATGCTTTTGACTTCAACACTAACGACTTGACATTTTCCGAATTTCTGATAAGAGAGATCTTTTCGGAGTAAGTTTATAACGTTTTGTAACAATGCAAATTTATCGGATCTCTTCTTCAGGAAAGCAATACACGTGGTATCTGTGGAAATAATTTCAGTTTAAAGAGTAACTGTAACGTGAGAAGTTAAGTTTCTATTGTGATATGGTGTGAAAACCCGTATGGCCACGAATTCTGTATCAAACATATCTGTTCTTTCCCCTCTAATCTTGTTATAGTGAAATATAAAGGAAAACCCGGAAAAGTTGTTTGTAACCGAGTTAGAGTGCAGCGTCGCACTTGTACCGCCTAAATGACGCGTCATAGAAATTAAAGTTTTGATGGGGTACTTCTCATCTTACATATAAATGGCAATTTCACCAGCAATTTAAGTAACCTGCTTGCATCCTACTAGTTTCTTGCTTGGCTTCATTTTCGCCCTTGAAGATGAAGGCAATATGTTCCTCCGAAACAGCGATATATCCCCGAAGGCATAACTCTTCAGTTTCTATTGCGGTTGCGCGAGACGCATATTCATCTACTGACATATTCCCAAATGACCTCTTGAAGCTTGTTGGCTCTGCAAGTACTGTAAGAGACAGAGTCGATTTATTAAACATCGATTTTCATATGGGCAGCAGCGTGAGTTTTAAATGTTTTCACACAGAATAGTATTGTGACATGACGCCTGAGCGCCGGAAGAGTGCAGTCAGAGAAACACCGCAAACACGCCCATTGCTAGGCAACGACTCAATATACACAATCCAGCGAACACACAACAATAGGAGCTGTGTTCTCTGTGGACCGTCCTACAACTCGCTGCTAGGCAACACAACAATACTCAACAAGATGGCGTGTTCTTGATTGACCTTGCCGAAGGTTTATAAAGGACAAAGAAGGTCGTTTGTAGTCAGTCGAGTTTCGAGCCAAAACCGGCCAGGATATGAGCTTGGAAGCAGAAGGGTTGAATTAAGGAACTGGGGCATCAGAATGATTGAGTACAATTTAGTTGAAATTTTAAGGTCAGTCTGTGAAGAGAAGACTTAGCGTGTGATTTGAAGACTTTATGTGTACTGTAGTACAATGATATCTTGAGCGTGACTATTATAGTTTCTGTGTTAAAATCCGTTGCCAGGAAACGGATAGTGAAAATATTGTATATGAAGAGCCATTGTTGAGAGCTGTTACGAAGACTAGTCACAGCAAACTGAGAAGTTCTAGTGTTATACTGGTTTGTAGTGTCTAATACTAAGCGGTCAATAAATCCCGTTACCAATACAGAACCCATCTATAGTCACTAAACACGTGACAGTATTATTAATTTTATGAACACCTCTAGAACGCCTGTACTCAAAGTTCTTGAGACTGTACCTATAAGGAGCTCTCTCCTGCACAATTCCTGTCGTGACGTGTATAACGCTTCGTGCGGAACTCGATTAACTGTGTGAACAGTGTACATCAATCAACAACTGTCTGGGGACACAACCCAAATGACATGCCACGTTGTAATTTACTAAATAAAACACAAACATTAACTAAGAAGAAAGAAACAGACAAGATATCTTGTCGTATATATCCGTTGCTAGGCAAACAACGAGTGCAGCCGTTGCAGTGCAATAGGCAAATAAACAAACTGCCGTTTCTGAGTAACGGCTCGGCAAAAGCGTTCATCGGGAATTATATCCGGTCTATCGCTACGCAACCGCCCATGACAACAATTTACGATCTGTTGGAGGCGGTGTTTTTATGTTGGGTCTGCTCCGAGGCTATATAACAAGAATCCCAGACAGTTCAGTTGGTCAGTTGTCAGTTGAGAGTCGGTCTCTTAGAAGAAGAGTAGGAGGTTGATGTGAAATGGCCGCCAGCCCGGGACTCAGCCTGTAGACAGTTGAGAGTTGGCAGTTCAGTTGAGTTCTGCAAGGGAGGCCTAGAAAAGATGGCGCTATGATTGAGTTGACAGTGAGAAGGGGACCTGATTGCGGAAAGCTGAAGAATCTCCACTGTTAGAAATCTTTACTGGGGAACGACTTTTAGAGACACAGCAGGCTGGGAAAACTTAGCGTACAATGATTTGTAAAGTGAGGACATCAGCGATAGTGCTGTAATTACTTGTAGTTCCGTGTTATGTGTACAAGTCGTCAACGAATCAAATTCATCAATCCAAACCCATATAAGAGACAATATTAATTTTCCTACATAGTCACTTAAATTTCTTTAAATTGTAAAGAAATTATTAATAATAAGCTGCAAAAGTCGTTTGAGTTTTCCGTGGTGTACAAGTACGTGTACGTGTACAAGTCGTCAACGAATCAAATTCATCAATCCAAACCCATATAAATGACAATATTAATTTTCCTACATAGTCACTTAAATGTCTTTAAATTCTAAACAAATAATTAATAATTAGCTGCAAAAGTCGTTAGACTTTTGCGTGGTGTTGAGAAGATACGAGTAAAGTCAGTCCAATGCTTCTGACTACCTGTTTCCTCTTCATTCAGGATGACCTCAACGTACGAAGTCCAAAGACTGTTTCTTATTGAAACAAAATCTTCTAAGTGATAGTCTCTACTGGTAATTACTTACTAGGGGAGGGGGTGTTACAGGATATGTTTAGTAGCTAAGGTGATTCTCTCATTATTCAGACTGAACTGAAGACGGTCTATTCTCCCGGGAGGAGCTGTGCGGCGTTTTAGATCTCTCAGTTCACAAAGAGAAGCTTCGGGTTGCTTCCAAGTGTAGCAAGAAGTCACATCTCCTTCCATGGCTGAACTTTCAAGAACCTGATTCCATTTACACATAATCTTCAGTAGGATGTTTCCTATGTTGGTTGCTTAAACACACTTTATCAGCTGCATAGATTATTGAGACTAAAAAATCCCACTACAAATCCTACAAAGGAGGTTACTGAAGCTTGTGGTTTGTTTATGGAAGGTCTGAGGCTCAAGTCTCGGTCGTGTGACCGGTTATTTCGATTGAAAGTTTCATAAGTTTTCCTCAGCCTTTACAATCGAACGCATAGAAAAGTTTTTCACCGTTTTCTTCTCTGCTCATTCTACTTTCCCTTATTTAATCGCATTGCCATATACATTTTCCCTATAACTAATAGAGAATCATTAAATAAGTTGGTAGAAAAGCAAGCAGAAACCTCATAGTAACTGGTGTTTCAGAGGAGAGCTGAACGGAGATTTTCAAGAATATAAACAAAAAGATAATAAATATGTAGGATTTTTAAGTATAAACTAAAAACACTAAATTCCGTTACTTGAGACCGCAAGAGAACTATACCGACTTAGCGACCGCCGCTTATTGGCGAAGTTAGTGCCAAATTTTGCGGATAAAGGGTGTCGCGTGGTCAGCACAACGAATCCCCATGGGCGTTAATCTCGGTTTTCTAGACCGGAGCCACTACTTTTCCATTCAAGTACCTCCTCAATTATCTTCACGAGGCTGAGTGAACCCCGTTCCAGAAAATCTGGTAGCCCGGGAATCGAACCCAGGGCCTCTGGATCTGTAGTTAGGAACTCTGACCACTAGGCCACATGGGCGCTCTAGAATTTTTAAGTATAGATATAAATCACCATATTTCAATATTATATTGCAGCATCCTATTGTACTGTGTATTCTAAATTAACACTCACCTCTCAGACCTGAATTAAAACTGAGTAGAAAAAGAAATGCAGTGTATCAATTCAGTTAAATACCTGGCATGTTTCTTATTATATTACTGCCTCCAGTACACCTGCAGGTGGAAGTGGAGGCCAAGGTAGGAATTGAAAGCTACGTTGCAGTGATCAATGGAAACACAATTCCGAAGGCTTCGGACATGCATACGTGACTCAGGACATGGAAAAGAACCCCTACAAGGTGAACCTTGATAAAATGATACCGAGATATGTCTGTGATTAACCCTTCACGATCAGATTCCCTGATAGAATTGAACGGAAAAATTGTTTCAATCCTATAGAAAGCGGGCTAATCTGGTACACAGATGGTTTCAAGACAAGAAAAGGCAATGCAGTTGGAGTGCATTGCCATGTTACAAGGCGAAAACTTATAGTTTTAGCCTGGGCAGTACACAACAGTGTTCCGGGAAGAAGTGTACGCCGTTAAGGCAAGCGCAGTTCAGAATCTAGATGGGATCTATAAAAATAGAAACATCTACATTCTATCATACTGTCAAGTTGCAATTAAACCACTTGGCAAACACCAGATCAACTAAAAACTGGTCTGGGACTGCCACCAATTCCTCACACAACTGGCCAAACATAACAGAGTTTAACTGATATGGGTGACAGGTCATGAGGGTATTGCAGGGAATGAAACCACAGATCAGCTAGCAAGAACAGGATCTGAACAGCCGTTCATAGGACCTGAACCAGCTTGCGGCATCTCAGTAGGAGGGTACTGTAGGGAATGGAACCGCAGATCAGCTGGCAAGAACAGGAT
>NW_019744110.1:1225556-1322999 GCF_002891405.2 Cryptotermes secundus
CTGGTAAGAACAGGACCTGAACCAGCTTGCGGCATCTCAGTAGGAGAGTATTGCAGGGAATGAAACCGCAGATCAGCTGGCAAGAACAGGATCTGAAAAGCCGTTCACAGGACCTGAACCAGCTTGCGGCATCTCAGTTGAATTTGCCAAGAAAGTGGTCAGGGACTGGACGAATCGAATTCACAAAAACCATTGAGAATCCGTAACTGGACCCAAACAGGCAATCGGACTTATACTAGGGCCCTCTGAGAGAAGAACGAAGGATATGTTGAAATTAAACACACCAATTAAGATGGGTGGTAGGACTATTTACAGGACAAAGTCACCTGAAAGGACACCTTTTGAAACTGGGACTGACAGAGGACCCAATTTGTGAAAGGTACCTAGAAGAAGCTGAATCGGCCACACACATCCCATGTGATTATGAGCCCATAGCTTATTTATGATTCCGTCACCTGGGCCAGTTCTTCATGGAACCAAGTGACTACTGTGATTCCCCCATAAACAAAGTCCTAAGTTTCGTTTGAAGTGTAGGAGTAATAAAAGGTTAATCGAAGGCGAAACACAATAGATCAGTGACGGTCGCGGTGCAAGGGCCGGTTTATAATGGCCCGCCCCTCATACATTCATCAATTCTTTTTATATTTATTGAATGGAAACAACCAAATCAAAGAAACATTCTGGAGTATAATTGTTTTATTTATTTTAAGAACGAGACCCAAAAAATGTCATATGTTTCTATATGCGACGTATCCTCTTATCTCACTGGACAACGCTTTGGCCACGATTAGAAGTCGAGAGTATATTGGTTATCAGTAATATCCCATGTTAATATAAGCAGGAATATTCCCTTGTTTTCGTTCCGCATGTTTCATCCATGGAAGGACGAACGGATTATTTTATTTCATTATTTTAGCAGACAAATTACTGTTTAGAAATATAACGGTATTGGTGACTGATAGTATAGTTTTCCTATTAATGCATATGAATACTTCTAAAAATGGGTCGCTTTACATATTTCTGCAAATTTTATGGATAATTATGTAAATATATATTCAAAAGTTATAATTTTATTCCCGTTATGGAAGTATTCTGACGGCCAGAAATGCTGATGGATTGCCATACGATATTAAAATTCATCGAGTTTAAAATGGCCGCAAGTGCGACATTTAATTGACGAAATGTGTACTGATGAATAATACGTCATATTGTTATGACGATACATAGAATATTGCAGATCAAGCAGAGGCTGTTTTAAGGTTTAGATCTGCTGCAAAATAATGATATAAATACGGTGCGCTGTTTAAATTTATTGTTTCTTTTGACTACTACAGCGGATGAACCATTGTAATAAAACATGTGAACCTACATGCAGTTTCGTAATACTGGGAAAGTGCCTATATATTTTGGGGGCAGGCGGTGGCGTAGTTGGTTGAGGCACTATGCTACAAACCGGAACGTCGCTGGTTCGAGTCCCGATGAGGTGAATTTTTTCAGTTCACCTAATCCTTCTAGCCGCGCTATGGCCCTGGGGTCGACTCAGCCTCTAACAGAAATTAATACCAGGATTCTTCCTAGGAGGGTAAAGAGCGGCCGGCGCGTAAGGCTGACAACCTTACCGCCATCTGTGAGCCGATTGTCTAGATAATGTGGGAACCTCAACGTCTCACAACCCTATGGGCCTCCACGGCCTGTTACGGGGATACATTTAACTTTAGCTATATATGGAACAATTTCTGTGCGTTAAAAATTACAAATTTTAGTGACGGTCGCGGTGTGAGAAATTACAGTGAAGGCTGTACTCGTAAACGTTCAGGCGGGAGAGGAATATATTTGCTGGTAATCTTATTGTGTGCAAAAATAGGTAACTTCACGTTCGTAATTACGTCCATTGTCCCCTCCATAAATGTAAACACTACATCTACTTCTGTGAAGTTAAAGAAATGTGTGCAGGGTATCTGATTCAGCTGACGAGAGAGTTAAATTGTTGAATGTGCATTGCCTCGGACTCCTTGGCACTGAGATTTCAAGAGTAAACAATATTATAACTGAAAGAAAAGGGGAAAAGAACGATCACTGATTGCAGAAAGCAAACACAATCATGGGGCGAGAACAAACAAATCAGCTAGCACGGGTGCGTACAGTCTGCTCCCAAGGAAAGAAGAACATTTTGATCAACGAATATGTGGAATAACGAGTTATTTCACGTAGGCCTCCTGCCATCTTGTTTACACCTAGCAACACAGGAACGTCATGTCTCGAAAGAATAAGAGACTTTAGTCCTACTTGGCCAAGTTCTTTACATTCAAAATCACAAGGAATTATCACACGAAAACAGGTTGTATATAAGGACGATTTTGCCCTGCATTTAATTATGGGAGAGAAATAATTCTGATTTATTCACCATATTTTTGTGACGTAGCATTAAGATTGTAGGTTATGCTAGTACATGTTTCTGGGGCTTTAGAAACCTCTAAGCTACTGTTTCGCGGACAACTAGTAGTAAATGATAAGTGTTCTTCGCAAGACTTACGTTGCAGTTTCACGAGACCAAAAAGTGTCACCGAGCATTAGTACGGGTCGATGAATCTGCTATCCTGCTAATCCTCGAATTTACTTGGCCTGTCTTGGTGAATATCTCACAGTGACATGACGTGATCACTCAGTAGATACAGCATCGTTCAATGGAATACGAAAACTTTGTTCTTCTTAAGATATTAGCTGTTAAACATGTCTAGAAATTTCCTATATTTTATGAAAGCAGAAGGTAACCGGGTTCACAAGAGATCGCCGCTGAATGTAATCCAGAACCATATTAATCCAATGCACATCCTCATATTTTATTTATTTAAGATCATTTTAATATTATCATCTCATCGATTTTTCCGTTTCCCGACTGTTCAAACAGTTCTGCTGTTAACACATCCAGTTCATAAGGCAGTTGCTTGGTAGACCTAATTGTTCGAATGTTGATGCTGCGAACTGCCCTCATGTTAAACTGAACAGTAACACTACGCTACCCTCCGGAAGTGGTGGGATTCTAGGAAAGTTACACGGGGCACTGTTCCATGATATAAATCCCTAGAACTGCGAGGAATTCTGTGTGGCTTCATCCAGGTTTAAGAGATGACAATAATAAATTACGCAATTTTATGTCAGTTCACATTTCACCATTTCAGACGATGGCCGAATATTTTCACCTCCGTCAGTCAGACGAATTTGGAGTTTGAGATGAAAGCAATTACGAGCATGTCAGAAAACCACAATCAGCGGCGCAATCGTAATTATAAACAGTAATTAATATGGGTACAGCTGTAGCGTCAAAAGTGAGGGTCTCCAAGAAAATAGGAAGAGAAGAACAAGTCAGGAAATTTCTGCTATTGTTCCATTCCGAGACACTGGAGATAAGATTCACAGTATAAAGCAATTAATTTGTTAGTTGTTTGCTTTGCGAAACTTCCTCTGATGGAAGAAGATTAATTACAAGAGTCTGAGTAAAAAGAGACCAGGAATACTTTTCGACCTAAGTGGGACAAAGAAAATGAACAACTTATCATATTATATAAATAGGAGTGTCTTGGTTTACACAAGTCACTTCCCTTTGTTAAGATAATAAAGTCCAAGTTTGTTGCAGTGTTCCGGACATGGCATGACAAAATTCTGACTGTGGATGAATAGCAGAAAACCCCCTGGAGACAAGGAAATAAATTAAATAATAATTTTTACCGAAACTTAAGGAACTAAGTTTCGAGGAGAGATGGTCAGGTTCAACGACTCAGAAAGTTATTTTATTCACTGGCTTGAAAGAAGATTAAACAAATTATTAAGTTTAATTAGATGATGTTATTCACTCCAGATAAACTCACGACATAGTTCCAGTCACTCCGATTATTCAATAATTTGGCTACTATCCAATAGAATTCCAGTTCATTGCTGTGTGTGTATTATGTGTACAACATTTATTATGTGAGCAATGAGCTGCCAGGAGGAATATTATTGGCGAGTTCCTCTTTCTCCTACGGTAGGAAAATCCAAACTTTATTGATTACATACAGAAGAATGCATACGCATAACTGACTCATGTTGACGATAACAGAATGTCAGACACGTGCGGGAAATTATCGCTTGCGGTGACTAGCGCTAGGCAATTCTGGAAGGCTAACCGCAAGAGAAATGTCAGAGAATTATTGCTTGAAGCAGATCATGGCTAATTCCTCTCCAGCTGAATGAGAATTCAGTGATGTCTTCTTGGAGATCAGAAGTCTCAGAAAGACGGCATTGAATTTAGTCACAGTGAAAGCGTATTTATTTATTTATTTATTTATTTATTTGTTTATTGTAAAGTCTTCAACAGCTCCTTATATATCAACGAATTATAAGATGATCAATAAATGATGAATGGGGATGGGTGTGGAAGGAAACGGTTGTGGCTTACATTGAATTACAGTCCAACAATTTGCGTGGAGAAACCGGGGAAAACCACAAAGATGTTATGATAGCTAATCTATGGGTCGATATTTGAAGTCAGGACTTTCGGAATGTGTAGTAGGACTGAACTACTGAGCCGCAACCTTCGAGTTCTTTCCTTATTGATCCAATTGTAAACTGCATAGACAGTTGTTCCTGCAGGCAAGAAGCTTCAAAATGATTTATTGAGTAAGAATTGGCAGAAATAACCGTTGTCTGTTTTAAAAAGGATTCGGTCTCTATATTTGCTTTGAGAGGCTAGGTATATCACTGAGGAACTCAGTCGTATTGATTGGCCTTGGGACTGAGATTTTAACCCGAAAACATTAAGTTAAGAGTACGCAAAAATTTTATTAAAACTTGCAATGGAATTTTGATCGCACAGAAACCCAGAGGGCATAATGGAGAAGCAGGCTTCTGCTTAACCTTCTGTCACTTCAATTCTTAATTTTGCCCAGAGCAAACAACGGACCAAGGATTTACAGGACGAGTATCACCGAAAGACAGGAAGAAAAATACCGGGTTTGATTTCTAGAAATGGTTACTAAAATTTATTTTTCACTTGTGGCATCTCAACACGGGCTTGGAAAAGTGACTAAGAAATGTCCACGTTTAGTTACAGAGAGAAGAATTATAGGCCTGATTATGTCTGAATACGCCGTTCAGAATGCATCTGTATTATTGTTTCCTGACCGAGGAGTTGTACTTGTGTCATTTGAGCCTATAATAAATATACAATTAAGCCCAAACGGGGTAAATAATTGTATACATTGTGGCATGCCTTCTAAAAGCCAGAATATCTGAGCGAGCGTCCATTGCTAGACAACGGCTCAGTAGCTATGTTACGCACACAACAAAGAACAGTGAATACCTCTTGCCTAGGCGCAATTATAAACACGTAAACGGTACAACGCGCACATTGGCAGACGTTACCACGGGTGTGAAGGCCAGAGCTACTGCACTTCCCGCTGCAACGATACCCTTCAAGAAGGCGTCTTCTAGTCTGTCGTCAGGACAGAGGAGACCCGTGTGGATGCGGGGTCGAATACCTCCACCGTGACCCTGCGAGTCGTAGGAGGCGACAAAAATATAAGTCTCAGACCTAAGACAGTAAAATCAGACCCGAGAGAGACTGTGCTGGCAAGGACCAGCAGCGTATACAAAAGACAGCCCCGTCCTCTCGTTAGCGAGGGCGCCCCCCCCCCCAAAAAAACAAGATCGTAACAGTCAAACAGTAATAAATATCTTGTCATGAGCCCCAGATGGGGCTCGAAACCAAGACTTACTGACTGACTGACTGACTGACCGTCAGTCACAGTGTGACTTTGAATTTGACCTTGACTTTGAGGACAGAGGAGATGAGAAGATCAGACCGGGAATGAGATCAGAGAAGACCGTATCAGTGGTCAGATCAGAGACAATGGGCTACTCAGGTTTTATCGTCTGCAAGTCGATATTTCATAGTGATTGCAGTAATGACTGTAAAGAAGTCATCCAATAAACAGCTTCATCTAATCAAGAAACCCCAATTATTTGTCACGGAACCCCGGACACATGACAATATACGTGTACATTATCTAATGCAGTTCATACGAATTCACCTTTAGATTCCTTAAGACAGGCGCGTTATTAGTACAGATCTGAAGAAGAAGAAGAAGAAGAAGAAGAAGAAGAAGAAGAAGAAAATCTCGACGCCGGTAAAGTCCTACTTTGTTGCACGACTACAAAACTCTTCGTTATTGTAGGATTACATTTACAGAAAAAAGTACGGCATTATACGAATAGAGACTCGAGACACGTATCGGTAATTGTGTCCTTATCGATCCTTGCATGAGGGGTGGTTCTAGCAGGGGTGAAAGGGGAAGGGAAATCGCGAAACCAATCTGTAGGCAGCAAGGCGACGGTGTAAAGGTGATGCTGTTTTGCTGAGAGATCTCATTAGTTTCTGTAGAGTAGGAAGCTCATGCAACAAGGAACAAAGCCTTCGGCTCAACCGTTCAGTCGTCTCACTCGGTCTCTAGACAACTGAAAATTGATAGGCATTTTGTCAAATTGTTGTTTACTGTGCCCTGGATGTTTTGCCGTCTGTGTATGTTAATTGCACCTTTGAAACACGAATGTAACCCTTTCAGATCCTCTGTCGCATCCATTCTGACATTCACGGAAACTACGTCCTGCTTCACTGCCTGGACTGGCGAACTTCAAATTGCAGCACATAAAATAGAAATGATTATTATTATGGACATGTCGCACTGTAATTTATTAGATACGTACAGACGTTTCGGAGTATACATCTGTTTTCATCTTCTACTCTGATGACAGAGGCAGGAGGTCCCAGCGAAACATTTGTACTTTTCTCTCGCAACAAACTGCATCGTATCCCAGTAGACAATAATCTTCATAATGTAATGTTTATATCCATTGCTAGGCAACGTGTCGCTAAACACATTCTCGCTGCAACGAATACTCAGACAACAGTAGAAGAATTCCCGTTTCTATGCAAAGGCAACGTAAACACGCCTCTGTGACAATAGAGGAATTGCTAGAATGCGGTGTGCTCAGTGTGTTTTCTGTGCGTGATCCGTGCCGAAGATTTATATGAGACAACATAGGTCACTTGTAGCTCTTCAGAGAAGATGTTACATAAGGACTGTTACCGTAAGAGTTCAATTGAAAAGAATTCTGGTCGTGGGCCTTAAGGGGCCTGACGCCAAGACGAACCGATTGCCGGTAGACCGCCAGTCGTAAAGTGACTTTGACTTTGGAGGCATTCGTAGAACGAGAAGCAGAAGGAAGAAAGTCCTCTGCGGTTTAGATCAGTGTGTGAGCTCTTATAATTGACTGTATTTGTGAACAAGTGCCAGTCAATTCCATCATCAAATCAAGAACCCCTTTATTATTAGTCACGCCAACCCCTGATACATTAACATATTTACAGGCGTAAGAACTTAAAATCTCATCTAAATCACAGCTTTCCCTTACTATTTGTCCTATCTTAAACGAATGTGCCTTAAGAAGGTTCTCTTTCGGACTTGGTCCCACGTTCAGAACATAATATTTCAGTACAATGGCGAACTGATGTCCTTAATTTTGCAGTTAGCACATGTCAGTTGTACGCGTGTAGAAGTGTCTCATGCCAGAACGTAAGAATAAAGAAACAGAATACCTGAGACCCGGGAGAGCGCTGTCGGTACAGCGACGGCTATGGCCTGGACGACCGAGCGGTCGGAGTTCAAGTCCCGATAGGGTCAAGAATCCACGTTGTCCAGACTTCCTTTAGGGCCCACCCGGTATCCTATTCAAAGGGTAGCGTGGGATTCTTTCCCCAGGGGTAAAGCGGCAGGTGGTCTGAAGTTGACCACTCACCTCCAACTAGTGCCAAGGTCAGGAAAATGTGGATCTATACATCCGCTCCCCCATACGTTTTATGGCGTGGTGTTTAATTAGTCAAGCACAGGGATACTTTACTTTTTACCTGATTTTTTTTTATTATTATTATTATTATTATTATTATTATCTTAGACCAGTTATTGGTCCATTGTGCTTCCCCCTTTAATTTGAACTGTCGCCATACCCTACCGGTACTGGTGCGAACTATCAGCCCCGTTAAGCCAACGAGGATGTCCCTCGGTACCTGAAATTTCCCCCATCTACCAGAGGCATTGGAAACTACTTGGGCGGGAAACTTGTTGCCTAATTTTGCTCAGAGGTCTCCTAGAGACATGAGGATCTTTTACGTGCCGTAAATCTGCGACACGGGACTCACGGCTTAAAGTCCCTCCCGGAGGACTTGTTCCCTGAATTTTTCCGCCCTTAAAATTCCACGACCTCCGCCGGGTTTGAACCCGCGTACCTTGAGTCATGATGTGGGAACGTTACCCCTAGACTACGGAGGCCGCTTTTTACCTGATTTACATTTAAATTTAATTGGACCGCTCATTTGAAGAGACTTGAAAGTCTGCGACCCACGTTTATGCTCGGTACCTTAGAATACTGGACTACTGAGTACTTACGACGCGTAGTGGCGAAGTGTGAAGACCGCAACACAACACTGCTCTGGTTCGAACAAGGCGCACACCCGGGGTAGGTAAACTGGGGACAACCTAAGGTCCGTCTTTAGTACGAAATGTTTCTACCTGAATCTGAGTCTTATGTTACGACCGATGGCCAGTCGGCCAATCTGTCTTGGGATAAAGCACCCATCCGGGGCTCATGACCGGATTTTTATTACTGTCAGACAGTTGGGGGTTTGTTGATGTTGGGCGCTTTCTCTGACGAGAGGACGGGTCTGTCATTTACAACTGCTGCTGGTCCTCGCCAAAGCAGTTATTCTCGGGTTCGAGTTCCGTGTGACCCGTGACCATATTTTACTGTCTCAGGTTCGAGACTTCCATTTTCGTCGCCTCCTACGACTCGCATGGCTACGGTGGGGGTATTCGACCCCGCCTCCACACGGGTTTATGTCTCCTGACAATGAGCCTATAGTGCATGGTTGGAACCGACCGCTGTTTCCTGAGCGACCTGCACCCAGGCGACATGTGTTGAGACGTGATTAGGGGTTTCGCTTGAGTGAAAATTTAAATTGTAGTCTCCTGCTTACGAAACCATAGTAGTGTACCCAGAAAATGAAGGTCGCAGATTTCTGCGAAACCACCTTGAAGTCTACATGCTGTTATACCCCAGAAGACTGTACTAAAAAAATTTTGTAATACCAGTCCTCTCTCGCCTTCATAGGCTACTCTCCGCATATTATAGGCTAGGTAAGAGCCTATAATGAACAGACATTTTAAAAGGGTAAACATAAAATCAATGGTTGCACTTTAGTCTTTTCTCGGAATTAATATTGTAAAATGGCCAGTGTTTGGGAATTCGGCGTTTATTTAATGAAGGCGCTTACGCCTGTAGGTGCCATTATAATTTATACGGAGTATTCGTTCATGCTGAGAATATTTGGACCGAAGAGAGATAAAGTGACAGGAGGTAGGAGAAAACTGCATAATGAGGAGCTTCATAACTTGTACTCTTCTCTAAGTATAATTACAATTATCAAGTGAAGGAGGATGAGATTGGCAGGGCATGTAGCACGAATGGGGGCAAGGAGGAATATGTATAGGATATTGGTGGGAAATTCGGAAGGAAGTAGACCACTGGGAAGACCAAGACGTAGGTGAGTGAACAATATTAAAATAGATCTTAGAGAGATGGGATGGTATGGATTGGATTGATCTGGCTTAGGATAGGGACCAGTGGAGGACACTTGTGAAGACTGTAATGAACTTTCGGATTCCATAAATTCTGGAAAGTTCTTGAATAGCTACACAATTGGTGGCTTCTCAAGTACGGCTCAGCTCCATGAGCGAGTGAGTATTTGTTTATGGAATAAAAATGTTTGTGGGTCTGTAGCATGCATGCAGGACTCCAGCATTTTCTGCTCCTGCAAAGGTTTAGTCCATTATTAGACACAACAATTGGTTGGTTCCTAGCGTGTATACAGGACACTAACTAGTTTCCGCCTCTGACACGGGTATGCTAATTATTTTTTGCTCGAATGAACTGCAACACTAGTTTGTTAGTATTGATTTTCTTTCGGCCGACTGCAGATAAACATGTTTCCTTTCGCTTATTTTCCCCACTGCGGAACTTGCATGTGGACGTAAGAAATGTTTCCCATTTCCCAGACACACAAATTTCGCCCACAGCGTTCTCCCTTTCAGAAGGAACCCCTGCCATAGGTAGACGCCATTGCGGGAAAGCATGTATCAGAGCGAAGAACATTTGAAATTGCAGTAGGCTTTTTGCCGTAAATCGACGCAAAGAAACGCCATTTTAAATTGTGGTTATTGTAATTTCTCATTTTTATCTTTATCCTACTTTGCAAAAAAGCGCAGTCAACGTCCATATATTTGTCCGTCCGCTTGTCTAGCCCCACCACATCAAGAAACATAATTTGGTGAAATATGGTTTGACAGTCTACAGAGAAGGGAAGTTCTGTGGCGAATTTTGCTGTTGTGCTTATCAGTTCACTGTAGCTGTATTTCACGTGAATCTCAAATGGAGTCTCGTTAAAATTACAAAAAATGGCTAGCGTAAAATAAATGGTGCATGATGCAGCGCACACATACCTTAAGTTGCTCATTGTATAAAGCTCTCCATGTCTCAGATTACAGTCAGAAGCATCGAATGGTAAAATGATTGATGAATGAAGAAATTATCCAGTTTTTCTGGAGGGACTCAGTAAAATCACGAAAAGTTTTGTCATCATAACAGTTGCCCAATCCGAAATTCAAAATAATCACTTCTCGAATAGAAATCTGGAAGCAGCGTGCCAGATCATAGTATAAAATCACATTCTGTAGTGTTTATTTGAATTAGTGAGAATTGATTGAATTGTGAGAAGGATAGTTAATGAATGCGAAGAAAAGCAATTTCTTGCTTGTATCTGCAGTTAAGTACTTTATAGAACGAAAATTACAACTGTTGATTAAGAGTCAACAATAAATTTGTTCCGACAATAAACAAACTTTATATTTGGAAAATATATATTCTCCAGTGCAGTACACCCCTCCTCTCTTAACCTTCTCTCTAAACTTAACGTAAACTAGAATTGTTGCGTCTTTTTTTAACATCTCATAAGTTTAATTTTGTAGCTGTGATATTAGTTCAACATATAAATGGCTGGGCTCAATGATGAACAAATCTTAAACAACGAAGTCATTAAGAAACGTAATTCTCGTGTGAAGAGCTCAATTACGATGGTTCATATGTACAGTATTGCTTGAGAAGAGTTCATCTGATTGTTGAACATACTCCTGTGCTTAGCCTATTGTTCTGGAATTTTCTATAAGGAAGTATTCACTCAGAATTTCAGCTTTAAGGACGTTATTGGGGAGATGATCATGTTTCGGATATTCTTCCAGTGGGTGTTCACGTCACTGGAAATACTTTCTCTGTAGTCCCGCTGGGAATTGACTGTCTGCGAAATCTATAATCCCTGGGATGGTGACAAATTTAATGTCGGTATTGTCCACCTGGACTTCTTGGACAGTAGTTTGAACTGAAACTTCAGAATCCAACTTGTTTATTTTAAAAGACTTCTACAGGGCAAGCGATTAAATCTTTACTTGTTTCACAAGTACCATTTTTACTTAGAAGTAATTTTTTCAGACACCTTACTTTCTTTGGTTCTACTTGGCTATTTGCAAATGTTGTAAGTGGTTTCATTATTTCTACTCGTTTTTTTCTTATTGCTAGTGGGGTGGGACTAAGTCCCATGTACTGCGGCCACTTCTGGCCTATTGTACCAGCCCCAGATGATAGGTGAGTGTGATTGCGGAGCAATTGGTGGAATGAAGATTGGCAGGGGAAACCGAAGTACTCTGAGAAAACCTGCCCCAGCGCCACTATGTCCACCACAAATCCCACTTGACCAAACCCGGGATCTAACCCGGGCCGCCGCGGTGGGAAGCCGGCGACTAACCGCTTGAGCTATGGCCCGGCCTTCTACTCGTTCTTACTTTTGCAGTAATTATTCATTATAAACACATAATTAAGTAAGCACGTAAATAAAGCTGATCGTCACTAAACGCTTCTATGTTCTTTCTCTCTGAACTCCCAAAACACAATGACATCTCGCACGGGCTGTTTGAAATTTGGACAAGAGCAAACCGGAGCCGGTCATTTTAAATTTCTACTCCTCACCATCGTTGCTTGACAGAGATCGTCTCTGATTTTACTCGTATATACCATTCCGCTATTTCATCCGGCTTTATCAATTTTGTTTCGCCTATATTTCGGAAGTCTGTGTTTTTTTTTTGCCCACCATAATAACTCAACGTTTGAAGCAGGAAAAACAAGGAGAGAAAGAGGAACGTGAGCAGGGGGCGGGGTTTAGTGACGATCACTGCTTCTTACTAAGAGAAGCCTAAAGATTTCTGGCTTTGAAGATTCTCAGACAATGTCAGTTCATCCTTAAGGTAAAGGCTGGTTAGAGCGAAGAAGGGAAGTGAAAAGGGTAAAGAGACGGGAAGCTGACTGTGAACAGTGGAACGACGTTAAACTGCCTTTACCGGAACGTTGATGTTAGCATTGGAAGGATTGTGTTAGGGTGAAATATGGATAACAACAATTAGAGGGCTATAGTAAGGTGAGGTTCTGATGTTAATATTGGGAAAGCTGATGCAGGTCAAGTGCCTTTCTAATAATTATGATTGTACGAGTATTAAAGATGTAGGCTGAAGTATTCACGAAGCTGACATTGGGTATCAGAAGTTGTCATGGGGAACTGTAGATCGTGATGAAGAATGAGAAGGAAAAAGTGAAGCATGTATTGTTCTTAGGGGCACGCGGTAGCGTAGTTGGTTGAGGCACTATGCTACAAGCCGGAAGGTCGCGGATTCAAGTCCCTATGAGGTCATTGAATTTTTTTTTCAATTGACCTAATCCTTCCAGCCGCACTATGGCCCTGGGGTTGACTCATCCTTTAACAGAAATGAGTACCAATAATTAATTAAATAATTTTCCTGTTTAGTAAAGGGCGGCCGACGCGTAAGGCTGACAACCTTACCGCCATCTTTGAGCCGAATGTCTAGATAATGTGGGACCCTCAACGTCTCACAACCCTATGGGCATTCACGGCCTGGTACAGGGATAGCTTTACTTTTTTTATTGTTCTTAAACAAGAAATTTTAGGAATAATTTAGTTCCCCTGCCTTTGAGGCTACAATTAAAAATATACGTTCTTTACAATGCAATCAAACATTTCTGTGCTTAAGTGTCGATATGATATACTCTGACGTGTATACCCGTTGCTAGCCAACGACTCGGTAAACAAGATTCCGCGAGTGCGCATCCAACAAAAGGACGTTCAGTGCTAAGCAACGGATCAGTAAATACTTCTCCTTAACAATATAGGCAGTGTTTCCTTTGTGGCCCGTTCAAAGTGGTTATGAGAAATGTTCGGCAATATAGAAGAGGAGAGGAGTAGTCGAGTCAAGTTCCGAAATGCCAGCCTGCCAGGGTACAAGCTTGGGAGCGGAGGAATTGAATGGAGTCCAGTCTTTGGAAATGGCAGTTGCAGGATAATACAAGAATGGAATTAGACTGTGACAAGAAATCTTCATGTGTGATTTGAAGTTACAGTGAGACTGTTATAAATATGTTGCCAGGACACGACTAGTGGAGGAGGCCAGTGTGGAGGCGGATTCGAATACCTCCACCATGACCCTGCGAGTCGTAGGAGGCGACGAAAATGGAAGTCTCAAATTTTAGACAATAATATATGGTCTCGAGTACCAAGGGACTCGGAACCGAGAAAGACTGCGCTGACAAGGACCAGCAACATATACAAATGACAGACCCGTTCTCTCGTCAGAGAGGGCGCCCACAAAAAAGACAACCCTATTGCGTGTGTAACGGTGAAATTTAAAGGGTGTAGACCAGCGGTAGCGTTATATTGCCTGTAGTTCCAAGTTGTAAATGTATAAGGTTCAATAAATCCAATCATCCAATTCAAAACCCGTCTTATAAGTCACACGCAAACCCCTGAATCTTCACAATATTCTTTCCACTCTTAGTTCCTCACATATTACCTTGAAGCTACCTTTCGCTACCACAGATGTATTAGTAACAAAGATGATGACGTTTCATGCAGAATCTACAGGCACGTTTAAAATCTGCCTCCATTTTCTACTTTACCTTCGTTTTGTAAGACTGTAATTATCCAGTATCATTTATTCCAAGCCCTTGCCTTCTAGCGACTTTATTTGCCAGAACTTATCTACCCTCCTCTTCCCGGAGAAATAAAGTTCTCTTTCAGTCAAGCGAGGACCACCTCTGTGGTCTACTGGTCAGAATTCATGGCTACAGATCCAGAGGTCCGGGTTCGATTCCCGGCGCTACCAAATTTTCTCATAAGTTGTGGGTCTGGAATGGGGTCCACTCAGCCTCGAGAGGATAATTGAGGAGCCATTTCAAGGAAATAGCGGCTCCGGTTTAGAAAACCGAGATTAACGACCGTGGGGATCCGTTGCGCTGACCACGCGACATCCTCTATCCGCAAAAGTTGGCACTAACTACTACGACAAGCGGCGGTCGCTCGGTCGGTATAGTTCGCTTGAGGACTACAGGCCATGGAGTGTGTTATTCTGTTTGTTCTGTCAAGCGAGAGATCGCCAGGCCCATAAGTATACTATTTCTCTTTACATATCTGAGTGGTATTTTGTGCTGAATTGTTTTTCCTTTGGCGCTACAGCCCCAATTTGGGCCTTGGACTACCTTCATGAAACTCTCCGTTTCACTTCGGTTTACTACTTGTAGATATTAGACATTCGGTAGGACTGATCATGTCATCGGAAGACCTCTGCCTGTACACAAACATATAAAAAAACACACACACACAAACACTAAACATCCATGCCCTGAGTGGAATTCGAACCCGTGATCCCTGCTTCCAAGCGAGCGGAGAGAGTGCTTGCCTTAGACCGCTCGGCTACTGTGATTGGCTTTGTACTGAAATGCTGATTCATTATTTTATAAAGGCATGAACTTTTATATAAATATTATTTTAAGGATTATTTCTATTGCTTTTGGTCACAAGTAAGCCGAAGACTTTATTAATAATCGCTGAGAAGCAATTGGTATAGCGATCTTTCTGTTCATACCCAGAAGCTTACTGGAAGTGTTTGTTAGTTCTCAGGTAACCTCAGCGTGACGCACAGTGAGCGACAAGAATACACTTTCATTAATAAGATCTAAAATTTTTTGACGATGTTACAAATATTATGTTTTTCGACATTTTCTATCATCTTGTCTTTATGTAAAAGCCCGTCCTGTTTATTTTTCAAAATACAGCGTTTCGGAGACTGGATTCTGTCTCCGTCTTCGGGTAAAACCTACTCTGTTGGGCCAAATTGATAGAGCTGTTTCCTATCTCAGGACACGTATGCCAGCTTCAAGAAGGGCACAGATATGGACAAACTAAAAAAAAAAGTATTCTCTCGGTTTTCATGTAAGTGCTAGATTTATTGAGAATAATTTATATTAGAGCCCTTGTAGATATAATTAATATAAACAAGAAAGGCTAGGAGACCTTGAGAATGAGCTGTAAGTTTACAGCCCCGCTTATGCTGTTCCCCTTCCCCTTCCTGCTGCTCCCCTTCCCCCTCCTGCTGCTATGTTGAGTTTTCCCTCTCTTTCCCATTTCAACACTTTACGGTATAAATCTTCTTCCTTTCAATGCTAATTTACGTGTATTTTGCTTCAGCTATTGATTTTTAGCCGTTCTCTTGTTCTTTCTCTGCTATTTCAGTCACTGTTGTTACCACCAGTTTTCCTTCCGTTATTCTATAAAACTCGCTAGTGACAGTACAGTAGTATTTCTCTCGTTGCAAGTCAGCATTCAAACAGCGAAATTTAATTGGCTGGCATAGAGCAGAAACTCTGGGAAGACCAGAAATTCAAAACATGAAATTGAATTCACATTGGTCCCTATTTCATATATTTATAATTCCTTGTATTTGTTACGTTTCGTCTTCCTGAATTTTAACAACTTTTAATTGGGCCTTTTATTTTTTGTATATTTTTAATGAGGCCTTCAAAATTACATTTTATCAAGGGAGACATATGAAAGTAACAAGCTTGTTATAATATCGTGTCTATCCACACTTGACACCGTTCTTCCCCCTCCCCCCCCAATACTACAGACCCAGTGGGCCTAGGCCTACCTCCATGAACTTCTCCGTTCACTTCGGTTTTTCTTGATCTTACACATTCGGTAGAACTCCTTGGACGGGTGATCAGCTCGTCGCAAGGCCTCTACCTATACACGAACACAGAAAAACGCACACACACAAACTTAACATCCATGCCCTGACTGGGATTCGAACCTACGATCCCGGTTTCCAAGCGAGCGAAGACAGTACATGCCTTAGCCCGCTCAGCTACCGTGACCGGCTGACACCGTTCTTATTGGCCACAAATTATAAAACGGATTGTCCTTGGAACTTACGAGAAATATCATTGCTGCAGACCTTTCCAGTCTCCACAGGAAAGCGTTCACTCCTCTATATTATTAATCAGTAACAACACCAAAGTACGTAACAGGCTGTTCTGACGCTAAAGATCTAGAACTGCGTTCAGGAGGTGCTCGGTTTGAATCTCGGTCCCGATTACCGGTTATATTGACGTTAGATTTTTGTAGTTTTCTTCACTCCCTTCAGGCAGTTGCCAGGAAATACATTATTTAGGCTACTACCTACTTACTTGCAAGTCATTTTCAGTTCATCGGCCATCGTACCATTCAGTACTGTTTAGTCTCGATACTGAAGGTAAAAGGTGAAGCTATCTCCGTAACAGACTGTGGAGGTGTGTGCCATTAAGGCATGCGCAGTTGAGAACTTCATAGGAACTGTAGAAGTAGGAACATCTATATTCTATCAGACAGTCAAGCTGCAATTAAAGCATTTGGTTCACAACAAATTACTTCAAAATTGATTTGGGACTGCCACCAATCCCTCATACAACTGGCCAGACATAACAGAGTAGAACTGATATGGGTGCCAGGTCATGATGGTATTGCTGGGAATGAAACCGCAGATCAGCTAGCAAGAACAGGATCTGAACAGCCGTTCATAGGACCTGAACCAGCTTGCGGCATCTGAGTAGGAGAGTATTGCTAGGAATGAAACCGCAGATCAGGTGGCAAGAACAGGATCTGAACCAGCTTGCGGCATCTGAGTAGGAGAGTATTGCTAGGAATGAAACCGCAGATCAGGTGGCAAGAACAGGATCTGAACCAGCTTGCGGCATCTGAGTAGGAGAGTATTGCTAGGAATGAAACCGCAGATCAGGTGGCAAGAACAGGATCTGAACCAGCTTGCGGCATCTGAGTAGGAGAGTATTGCTGGGAATGAAACCGCAGAGCAGCTGGCAAGAACAGGATCTGAAAAGCCGTTCACAGGACCTGACCCAGCTTGCGGCATCTGAGCAGGAAAGTACAGCAGGGAATGAAACCGTAGATCAGCTGACAGGAACAGGATATGAACAGCCGTTCATAGGACCTGAACCAGCTTGCGGCATCTCAATTGGAGATGCCAAGAAAGCGATCAGAGACTGGACTAACAGAAATCACAAAAAACACTGGGATTCCATAACTGGACTCAAACAAGTAAAAGGATTTATATCAGGACCTTCTACCAAAAGAACGAGGGACCTGTTATAATTACACTACTCAGATAGGTGGTAGGATTACTTATTGGCCACTGCCACTTAAAAGAACACCTTTCCAAACTGTGACTGACGGAGGACCCAACTTGTGAGGGGTGCCTACAAGAAGATGGATCACCCACACACATCCTATGTGATTGTGAGGCTAAAGCTTATTTAAGATTTCGTCACCTGAGTCAGTTCTTCATGGAACCAAGTGACTTTTATGACGCCCCCGTTAACAAAGTCCTACATTTCATTCGAAGTGTAGGATTAATAAAGGGTTAATCCAAAGGGGAAGCACAATAGACCATTGAAGGTCGCAGTGCTAGGGCCAGTTTTATGGCCTTCATACTCATACTCAACAGGCCGTGGAGACCCATTGGGCTGTGAGACGTTGAAACTCTCACATTTTCTCTAGAGAATCGCCTCGCAGAAGACGGTGAGGTTGTCAGCTTTACGTGCCGGCCACCCCTTACCCCCCCCCCCGGAAGATTCCTGGTACTCATTTCTGTTAGAGGCTGAGTCGACTTCAGGGCCATAGTGCTGCTGGAAGGATTTGTAAATTGAAAAATTTCACCTACTCGGGACTCGAACATGCGACATTCAGAAACCATCATTAAATAACTGATAGGAAACAGAGCAAAGCATTCTTTACACTTTACATATTTACATTTTAAATTTTAGCTGTAACTACTTGTAATAAGCTTCATTATAACTTTTTAATATAGATTTACTGTCACTCTACAGACAAATATTCACCCCCCCNAAAAAGAAGCAGACACCACTTGCACAATATGGATCCATATTGGGACAATTAACGTTAATATCTTGGGTTATAGATCGTAGAAGGTGCCTGATGGACATCTAAATCATAGGTCGAAACATATAACAAGAAATTCATGATTATATTAAATAAGTAAGACAGATACTAACACCTGTTTTTGTCTTCACACGAAGACATTCCGCTTTACTTTTGTGTTCTTGGCCATAACCATAAGGTAACTGTGATGACGTCATAGGTTGCTGCGACTTCAGCATAGTGCACATAAAATAGCTGTAATAACCCACAAGATATTAGAAACATTGGGTTGTCTAGAATTACAGGCAGCGTAGATCAGTATCTTCATCGGTAGAAGACATCAACTGCAAGCCGTTGTTATAGAATTAATCTATATAAATAAAAATGTAACTGTTCGTTTGGTCCTGATCGAAAATCTCCGAAAGTTTTTCACCGATTGCTTCGAAATTTTGACACAACGTTGCATTCGAATGCCCGCGTGTTTTTATATACCTATTATATACATGTCACACCTGTGACAGTTAAAAACATGCGTTTTTTTAAAAACATCGCCATCTGTTGTAACGTGTTTGGAATTCATAGGAAGTAACCATAGCGATACTGTATACCAACATTGAGCCGTTGTGTCGAGAACATCGAAACTCCACGGTTACGACGAATACACGCAATAACAATGGGTCGTTGCGTAAGAAAGGCCGAATCAACAAAGCACCGTTTCCACGGTTATAACAAAGGCTCCTTTGCATAGCAGCGGCCGAGGGTATAACAGGGGGGTTCAATTCATTCGCCCAGTTAGTCTGGAATAACGGCCGAAGAAGTCAGTCTGTAGCCCCAAAAGTTGGCCATTTCGATTTAGTTATTTCGTGTGACGTTGCGTTGGATTTGGGCTGTGTCGCTTACCTTAGCGTTCAATTCGTGAGTATAGTTTATTTTTCATTGTTTTTCATTTCGTTTTCTTAACTGTTCTCCTTATTTTTCGGTGCAATTGGCGGTGGGATTGAGCTGTGTCAATTGAACTGCGTTTGAATTGAAATATTTCGTTAGTATTTCTTTCTTTTTTTTTTTTGTCTTTTTGGTTTCCAGTTCGTGTTCTTTCCTTTTTTTAATGTTTTGCAATTTTGTATGTTTTTGTTATAACTTTCTTTCTTCTTCTTCACTGCAATCGATCTGCTTTAGTTCATCCAAATAATGCCTCGCAGAAGATCAAACGTAGGTCGTCGTACTCTCGGAGCGGAAGCACTACACACCCATTATTCTTACATGCACTTACTTTCGTCAAATCAATAAATGTACATTACGGTGTATTCTTAGCGGCCTCCGTAGTCTAGGGGTAACGTTCCCGCCTCGTGACTCAAGGTACGCGGGTTCAAACCGTGCGGAGGTCGTGGAATTTTTAAGGGTGGAAAAATTCAGGGACGTCCTCATTCCTCGCATTCCTATAATTCCAACGGATGTGCCATTTCAATTCAAGAGATTGCAATTCCCAATTCGATTGGCGTTTGCAATCACCATCAACAAAGCTCGGGGCCAAGCTTTAGAATTGTGCGGTTTAGATCTAGGCACGGGTTGCTTCTCACATGGACAATTATATGTTGCGTGTTCTAGAGTCGGCAAACCAGACAATCTCTATATCTGCACAGACAATGGAACAACAAAAAATATTGTATACCCACAAGCATCGTGAAATTAAACATATTAGAAACGGGCGCTTTCTGTTTTCTTTCTTTTCCATTTAACCAGACTGAGTCCCAGCAACCGTGGCCGGGTACAGCTAGTATTTAAATAATTTTCTTTTATGTAACTTTTCCCTTTTACCAGTTTCCTTTCAAGTAATTATTGCGCCTTTCTCTCATGACTACTCCCAATATGCGAGGAAAAGTCGATAATCAAAAACAATTTCGTTTTGTCTACATAACGATTCTGGTAACACTGAAATTTATAACCTGCATAAATATTATGAACATTCCTCCATTTGCGAATGCTTGCTTTTAATTTTATTTAATAGTGACAATACTGCAATAAGTATATGAGTCACAGGAAAGTTCGCGAATCGGTAGAAATATTCCAGGAAATTTGGACAAATATCCCTTATTACACACGATCACGGAGGTCATTGCTGTTACAATAAGTTTCGATGATTAAGGAGGAAAGAATCGTTGTATCCAAGAAAATCGAAGAATAAGGTTATGTGAAACAGCAGCAGACATGCAAGCATTTTTTATCTGACACATAAAAGCAATTATTCTGATCACCTACTCACTCATGGAGCTGAGCCTTTCCTTAGGAGCCACCAATTATGAAGGTTAGAGGACCTGGAACTTTACAGAAAACTGAACCAAACAGATTTAAATACCGATTGATTACACAGACACTAGAATATTATTTATTCTTTATATTTATCTTTGTTTACAGTATCACAACTGTATAATTTTATAATAAGCCCTGAATATGTTTTAATATGTATAGCTAGTTAAGGGCGCGATAAACATCTCGCGTAAGCGCACTCAACAGTAGGACGAATGTTTATAGCTCGTTGCTAGCCTACAGCCAATGGGCTGTCGAGATAGCTATCATGTGTCTGGTTTTCTGTGGGGTCAATGCCGCTACCATTGCTTTGCAGTGGTTCGGTAAACACATTTCAACAATAGAGGCTGTGTTTTCTGCGTGGTCGGTGTTACAGACATAACAGGTTACCGTTTTTAAGTGACAGTGACATAATGGAGAGTCCACGAGGATTCAGTAGCTGAGAATACAAGTATGAGAATGGAGCGTGAATTGTGAAGATTAATTGAGTACAGAATTGAAACCAGGAGTACAAAGGAATACAGGAGGTCGGTCTGTGAGGATTTAACGTTTGATTTGATGACTTTGTTTATGTGTAATAATTGGAGTGTGTAAACCAGTGAGACCGTTATAATTTCCGTGTTGAGATCTGTTGTCAGGAGACGACTATTGAAGACTGGGAATCCTAGTGCATGTGCAGCGGTGAACTGGAAAGTTTTTAAATCAGCGATACCTGTCTATTTCCTGTATTGCCTGTAACTAAGAGAGGTGCTAAGAAATCCAATTATCCGAACTAGGACCCTTCATTTTCTTCGCGCGTACCACCCTACATGTGGCAATATAATCATACAGATGCTATATAAATATACTAGTGTATATATATAGTCACATGTTGGGTATATGTCACGCGACAAATTAACTTCACGCCGTTTTGTATCTAGCGAATTTATTGCACACTCGCTCTTACACGTATACAATTCACAATTTCCCAATTACTGCCATCTGCAGTATCACAAATACTTCTCCTGTAGTCATTTCCATTCACTCAATAACAATGGACTTCAACTCGCTCCAGCGAATGCTAGACTGCAACTGACTGGTTACTCTGGTAATCCTCGCGTTATGTAGCTTCCGCACTGACAACACATAAAACAGTTACGTGATAGCTACCACTGTTGCGTAAACGCCGTGTTTACAGGCGTTGCTGGGGAACGCTGCCGAGAGTTGTTTATTGCTGCGTAGTAACCGCAGTGTCCCCTGTTACGTCACCGAGGGGGAAGGGGACGGAGTGTTGACTGGCCTGTTGCCTTAGCAGCGGCAGTTGCTCCGATGCTGTTACGTCACCGCTATAGGGGGGGGGGTGTCCTGCATAGCGGAAATGCGTCACAATACATTATATACATGCAGGTATACATTAACCAGGCTCAGAAATTTTCCACTAATTACGATTGTGTAACATTGAAGAACTTAAGGTATTCAAGTTTTCATTTTATCCAATGATCCAACATTAAACTTTTGTAGTAATTTACGATGATGCCTATGCAAAGCCTGCTACTATATTGGGCACACATTGGCGTCATATATGTGCTATTAAAATGACAAAGACTTTACTGTTGCAAGTCGTGTAGGATACGAAGGAGTGTTGATGTAAGAAGGAAACATCTTCATTTCACAGGGATGTCAATTGGAACAGGGAACAATGGGAACCGGTCCTCGCAGCTACAGGAACAAAGGGTTTGATCCCAAGACAGTGAACCTACTAAATGAAAAGGAAACAAGAGATTTCGAACAAAAACAGATGAGCAGATGCTGAAGAGAATAGAGGGACGAGTTCTGCACACAGCAAGTTCCATTACGCCTAAATACACAGGGAATGCAGAATTATAGTGCAGACCAACCCTCATATCTGACAGCAGCTCGACTTGAATATCCGAAAATGCAATACTGAAATGGAAGTGGCCTGAGGCGCCTTCCACCGCTCACAACATTGCAAAATATCAAAGTGCTCTATTCCATTACAACATGATACCCGTGGCTTTGTGACCATCGGCAGTGGAGAAGCGGGTGGTCCTTTCTCCTAAGCTCCCAGTCGCTCCTAAATACACAATTTCTAGCCTCATTCGTAACCATATGAAATGTGTGTGTGTGTATATATATCTGTAGCCGTTGTGTCAGATTGAGATATTATGCTCTCTAGCAGATGTATTCGGGATTACTGGGCCTTTGGACTTTGTCCATAGTCCAGTAGTCTAAAGAACACAAAGTTTCGGAAACTGGTTCTGCTTCCACCCTCAGGTGAATATATGGGAGGCACCTAGTCTATTGAATCTGTTAGAAAGACTTAATCTAATCAAGAGCTCCGCTTGCTTCCTGCTACACGCTGATTTCTTGCTTCGCTTAATTTCGACTCTGAAGATGGAGGCGACGTTTTCTTCCGAAATGTCGGTTTACTTTCAACGGACTAAATGTCGTTATACCCAAGAAGACAGAAATCGTACAAAATTAATGATAAACTTTTACAGTTTATTACAGTTTTAAGGTGCGTAATGAAGTCAGCAAAGAAGGGTTAGGGAAAGCGCTTTCGAAACTATTCCTGCTAACTTCTATACACAAGGCTCACTTGTGTACAAGGTTTTCAAGTTATCTTGGACATGACTAGAGGGTAGTGACTACCTGCAATTCTTACGTATAAATTGAAGGTCATCAGTTGCTAATGCAACCAGATACCAGCAAGACCATCGCAATGGTGATCTGAAAACTCAACATACATCCAGTCAGAAAAACAGATAGTTACTTTACATGCAGAAAATGCTGATAAATAGACATATGTCCCATTCATTTTAAAATAGCTGAATCTGGCTCCTCTGCTTAGGGAACCAGCACTATGAATCGGCCATATCGTATTATTTTATGAGAATATAAAAATCGGTTCATAAAGAGAAACTTCAATTTGATAGAACTGAATTTATTGTATAGGCAAAGGAAATAAAATTGTGAAAATATTTATAAAATATATTTTAATATGGTGTCTTGACCAGTTAAAACACAAATATAGGATTCCAGCAGTACAATAATCCGAATCCAATATCCGACTCTCCGCTGAGGCTGATATTCCATATGCCTCGAAGAAAGTAAAATTAAACTAAAGTTGAGGATTGTTTCACTGTTAATTATGAGAATGGTTATGTCGCTTTTAACTCCGGCGTAGAGATTAATTTTCGATGTACTGACCACGCGACACCCTCTATCCGCAAAAGTTGACACTAACTTCGCCGACAAGCGGCGGTCGCTCGGTCGGCATAGTTCGCTTGCGGACTACAGGCCACAGAGTTTGTAAAATTTCATTTCTTGTTAGGTTGATGAATGCTAGAATAGTTTTAATGTGGCAATGATGTATTCTTTACTGAAGACTAACTACAATTTGTTGAAGTTACAGTATATCCCCCTTTGGCTTTTCACCACTCAGTAAAGAAAGGAGCATGAAGTAGAATTCCACGTACTTCTAACTCTACTACTAATTTGGACATCCGCCTCCCTTCACTTCCGGTGCAACAGCCCAAGAATAGGGATCTATATGGATCCGAGAGCCGTTCCCTATAGGGAATCGAACCACGGCCAGCCAATTGCTTCATTATCCCTTTAATGGTTGCTGCAGTAAAGGCGATGAATTACCTCGGACTTCTAACAGGAACCAGCACTACACACCGAAGGCTTCGCTTTGAATTTATTTATTTTGTGTACAGTGATGAATGGTAAGACGTTTCTATGTACTTCCCAGTGGGAAGCCACGCAAAGCAAACAAGGGGCTTCATCAATCATGCGCAGAACATACAATGAGCTACTTGGATCATGCACAGCCGATGACTTATGTCGCTTTATGGAGGAGTTAAAGGGTCGATGCCAGTTAATTTTCCCGTACAACAGTACAATATCATGCATGGTGTCTGTAAACAAATTAATATATTGCATCGCATATTAACTCGTTCCTCTTCAAAACTGTTAGAGAACAACAGCGGCACATGTCTGCCGTATTCACTCGTGGCCTTAGGAGTGCGAACCCTACAGTTCACGTTCCTCGAATCTAGTGATTGACGGGATATATGTCAGCTCATGCATATTATGTAATATCATGTGACATGACGCCTGAAAGACGGAATAGCTAAGCCAGACGAGATGTTTATTGCTAGGCAACGACTAGGTAAACAGGTTCCTGCTGAAATGAACACCCGCGCAAGAATGCGAGGTAAACGTACTTCTATAACAATAGAGAAATTGTTATGAAACTGTGTTTTCTGTTGGGGCCGACCCGATGCTATATAACGAGGATCCAAGTCCGACTGAGATAGAATTGTGGGAGTCTCTTGTGATGGCAGTCGAAGATGATGGAGAAGAAATCGCAACAAGCTCATTTGGCAGTGGTGCTGTGCAGAAAGGGCTTTATGTGTGCTATAGTACAGCCATATTTGGAATGTGAAATTCAGTGAGACTGCTATAGTTCCTGTGTTAAAATCCCTTGCCAGGATACGACTAGTGAAGGCTGAACATACTAGTGGGTGTTACGGTGAATTCTAAAGTCTGTAGATCAACGATAGCGCTGTAATTACGTGTAGTTCTGAGTAGTGTATAAGCGGCAAATAAATCCAATCCAAACCCCTTCTAATAGTCACCCCTTCAAGTGACAGTAATTTACGATTAGAAACGCTACGGACACATCGATTTCATTCCCGTCTTCGGTAGGAAAGGTCCTCAAATGCTTGAACTGATGTAATGTCACTGCAGTGTAGACAGCACGGCCAATCTGACAGAAATTACAAAATCAAATCTCAGGGCGCATCCACCCAAAAATTATGTTATGTAATAATAAGGGCAACCTTCTGAACTGAAGATTAGCGCATGAGCGTAAAGAGAATGATGATTCAAATTGGAGATGAGGAGAGTTGTTTTCTTCTGATACCAGATACACTTAACATAACACGAATTACGTTTCACCGCAGGGTATTCTAGTACGCTGGTCTTCATTGTCAGAACGGAATAGCAAAACAGTACTGGACCTTTACGTCAGGGCCTTCATCTGATCCGTGTAGTCTTGGCATACCGCCCTGTTTGAGCTTTCGAACAGATTGTCATGTACGAGTATTAGCTCGAAGGCTAAAGTTGAGGAGTACTATTTCTAGGATGTGGCGTTGTGTAGTCTGGTAGAAGTTCATCAACGTTTCGGCGGAGCGTACTGCATTCGTCTTCAAGGTAGAGGATTAAACCAAAGCAACTAGCAAGAAGCAGTATAGTGACAAGTTGGAGACAGTACATATCTCTGGAACTTCTGTAAATTTTAACTGGACTACACGGAGTCATATCCCAGGAACTAGAACTCTTCATAGTCACCGCAGTGTCACCAACAGCCTGAAGACTGTTTATGACTTACGACAGCATGCCAGGGCCGCTTGCAAGATAAGAGAAATTGCTGTTACAGGAGTTAGCTGTTTGGCGCTTGTTCCAGATCCTGAAGGTTACTACTGAAATGTTCGAAGGGAGATACTGGATTAGTCTCTTCATATTGTGACGAATATGACCATTGCTGAGCAACGGGTCCGTGATCACGTTACCGCTGCAATGAATAGGGGCGGTATTAACGCACGTTGCTACGAATATAGATCCCTACAGACCAATTCAGTACAGGGCGCGTTTGCGTGACAAGAAATAGACAACAGACGTCCTCAGTGGTTACAAATAGACTATACAAGGAGTCGTGCAGAGAAGAACGAGTCAATCGTAAGAGAGGTCAGTGTTTAGCTGTGGCGTGTTAACCAGCGGACAGAACTGGCCGATTCTTAAATCAGAACCAAGTCAGTCACGCAGAAGAGAAGACACTCGTAGTCCAGTAAGGAATGTAGCGTCTTACAGAGTCATTGATTGTGAGCTGTTATTCTAATAGAAGTTCCAGTATGTCGAATCACCCATTATTATTCGTCACGGAACCCCGGACACGTGATAATATATTATCCGAGTTAAGGTATAAGGTAAAATAATGCATGCAGTAGAGCAGACCCGTGGCCTTGTTGTCGGCCATACGTTGCAATCACGGTCACATGGTCTGCAGTGAAAATGATTAGCATGATGGAAGGTTGATGTCATTTCGAAAAGAAAGAAGAGTAACCAGGGAGCTAAGGATTGTGTTTATTTCGGCTACCCTGGAATGCTGTCGAGTCATCTACCCTGGACACTGCCTCTGCAGACCGTAATTAGACTCTTCGGGGCAGCGTTGAATTTCAGTATTCCTGCGGGCATTGCTGGTAGCAAATATGGAATTGTAGAATTTTCTTATGGTTGCTGGTACTTTTGCTCCAGAAAAAAAACTCGTCCCCTCACTTCGACCAGCAGAAACGGGCTAATATCTCCAGGGCAAGGTCAATGGTGTAATTTGTGTGTTGATTGGTGGATGGATGGCCAATGACAGCGTCTCTGTAATAGAAATATATATTCTCTAGTGAGTTTGATGACTATACGGTTACTCCTTTTGCTGCCAGATTATTTTGTATGGCATCTACTTGGTTAATAATATCCTCCATGTCGCCCTGGTATTGATTTCAGTGGTTTCTTTTATACGAAGTGTTCATTTCTCCGAAATGTTGACATACCTGCATTGTAAATCCAATTAAGGCACCATCCTCCATGAAAATTACAACCACGTCACTTCCTGTAAATGTACACTAAACAGGCTCTCACGGACTGCTCTTTGATACTGAAAGCGTTTACGAATGATGGTGGAGAGCCCTTTTGCGCACATGTTGCTTTCTGTTCTGCCATTAAGTAACATTATGATCCTATTTGAGCTGAGAATTGCCCCTGTTGTGTATTTACACGCTCTCTGTCGTACTTACAGCAAAGTAGTGTTCAGGTGTTCGATCGGAGCATGCACCAAAGTGATTTCCACATGCGGGAATTTTATGTTCGATTAAGTTTCACTTTTGACATAGCTAAACGCTTTTCATATACCAATGGAAGAACGTAGAAAATTCCGTATTCCATTTCGCTGTTGTGTGCGTTTATAATTGCTTTGATTTTAAGAATGTATTATTCAGTGACAGTGAAATCCATATTGAAGCCGATGCAGTCGTTTTGTTCCATGTTTTTAGTTAAACCAGAGATCTTAGTTTACTTTCTCCTCCGATTTTAGCTGCTCAGTCAGCCAGCCTGTCTTAGTATCAGGCACCCATCTGCGGCTCAAGACCGGGTTCAAATTGCTGTCAGACGTATTGAAAAAGAGATCAGAGTCAGAGTCAGAGTTACTTTACAACTGACAGTTTACCGCCAATCAATTCATTTTGGCAACAATCCCCTTGAGACTCCCGACCAGTAATTTTATTTTCCAGCTAAACACTTGCCGTTTACGTAACATCCAATCTGATAATAGGATGGATCTGACGTTTACAGTCGCTGTGAGTCCTCATCAGTGCAGTTGTTCTCAAGTCCGAGTCCCGCGGAACTCATGACCGTATTTTATTGTCTTAGATTCGAGACTCCCCCAACCTGGAGGGCCAGAGCTCCGTATTTATATTCTCCAGGAACAGGGTGTCCCGGTTATACCTTCAGGCACTGGGTTGGGTTACGACCACAGTCAGTTATTTTACGACCGACCGTCGCTATATAGCTTCGGCACGGACGGTAGAGAAAACACCGCTTCCAAGAATTCTATTGCTGCATACATATCATTTGCTGCGGACGTGTGTTTATCTTATCGGCCGTTTTCTAAAAACGGCCTTCTCTTCCGGCTCTACTCTTCCGCCTTTCAGTTGTCAAGTCTCAATATGGTAAATTTTATAAGCAAATCTTAATATTTCTTAAGTAATCCTAGGTAATCTTGCCAAACGGTTTGATGAAAACTTAAAGAGATATCAGCAGTTTATTTCCGTAAAAGAAATGTATCGGTGATGTACGTTTCTTTATGAAGACCGGAGACTGGTGGCTGTAATGACGAGTGTTTGATCTGACTATATCCTGCTAAACTGTTTTAATTAATGCCTTGGAATTTGGACTATATTGAGACCTGCAGGGCATGTAGCAAGCAGGGGGAAAAAATAAAGAAATGTGAACAAGGTTTTAGTCGGAAAACATCCAAAGAATGGAATATATGTGAGACCCATGAGTCTACGGAGGATGATATTAAAATTAATCTTCAGCATATGGGATGGGAAAGTGTTGACTGGATGAAATTTGCTGAGATATGTGTTATTATATGCTGTCTTTACCACGGCATAGAACTTCGTCTTCCATAAAGTGATGGCAGTTTCTCAACGAAGCATTTTGAAAAATATCTCTGTCACATACTTTTCGTTCTCCTTTCGGAGTGAGATATCGCTTCTTACATCCACAGAAAACAATAGATTCATATATAATATGGCTTATTTAAACGTTATAAACGAGGAAATTTGCAGTGTGCTTGATCATTTCGGTAAACCTCTTCAAATATGTTAAAAATGAAACTAAAGACAAGATTAAACTCACGGGCTTACCCTTGCTGAAGACAGATATTTGAGTCAATGGATGCCGAATTCTTAAACTTCTAAACTTTCCGTTTTCCTCGCAGTAAATTATAGGATTCACTTGCTAGATGGCTGGCCAGTAGCAAACTCCAAGCGGGGGATAAAGCAGCTTAACGGAAGATTGTGACAGATTCGCAGTTTCTCCCTGCCAAACCGTGAGCCTTGCCACCTGTACGTAGTGTATCGCGGGTGTCACACCCCAGTGCCTCTAAGCACGCGCTTATATTGCTTTGGAATTCAAAACTAGTGAAAGGTGTATAAAGAAAGGAGAATGTCTCAAACATTTCTCTTTGCAGCCCAGCAGGTTTCAGAAAATGAAATGTAAATAAAATATTAATTTCACAGATTTCCGACTTGATCTAGTTTTTAATTACAAAAATAAACATTTCTCGTGGTTTTTTATGGGTGTGAACTTGGTTTCTCATATTCAGGGAGGAACATAGGCTGAGGGTGTTTGAAAACTGAGTGCTAATAAGAATATTTCTTCCTAAGAGAAATGAAAGAGTAGGAGGATTCAGAAAATTTCACAGTGAAGATCTTTGTTACCAAATACTATTAGAATGATCAAATGAAGGAGGATGAGATTGGCAGGTCAATCAGCATGCATCGGAGAGAAGAACGGTACATACAAAGTTTTTTAAGAAAACCTGAAGGAGGCAGACTATTAGGGAGACCCAAAAGTAGATGGAAGGATATTAAACTGGATTGTAGAGAATTAGTATGAAGGTATGGACTGCATTCATCTCTCTCAGGATACTGACAATTGGAGGGCTCATGTGAACACGGTAATTAATTTTCTTATTTCATAGAATGCTGGGAATTTTTTGAGTGGCCGAACAGCTGTTATATTCTCAGGGGAGACTCAGCCCCATACAGTAAATTACAGTTCATGCATAGTCTCACAAATAGAATGCTCTTATTATGATGGGTATTCGTAACACCCTGTCCCAAAGACGTAAATATACTCTCACTCACTCATGGAACGAAGACCTTCTTGAGAAGCGGACAGTTGTGCAGCTATTCAAGAACTTCCCAGTATTTTATGGAACCCGAAGGTTCATTACCGTGTTCACAAGATTCCTCCACTGGTCCCTATCCTGAGCCAGATCAATTTAGTCTATACCATCACATTATGCCTCTCTAAGATCCATTTTAATATTGCCCGCCCACCTACGTCTTGGTCTTCTGGTTTTCCCACCAATATCCTGTATGCATTCCTCTCCTCTTCCTACCTTTACTCCAGACAAGAACAAAGTGACATGAACACTGGCTGATTTCTTTTGTTACACAAAGACAAAAGAAAAATTCCGTGGCCTGTAGTCCACAAGCGAACTATAACAACCGACCGACCGCCGCTTGTCGGCGAAGTTAGTGCCAACTTTTGCGGATAGAGGGTATCGCGTGGTCAGCGCATCGGATCCCCACGGTCGTTATTCTCGGTTTTCTAGACCGGAGCCGCTATTTCCTTAAAATAGCTCCTCAGTTATCCTCACGAGGCTAAGTGGACCTAGTTCAAGACCCACTACTTCTCAGAAAATCTGGTAGCGCCGGGAATCGAACCCGGACCTCTGGATCTGTAGCCAAGAACTCTAACCACTAGACCCCACATCTAGAAATTAAGTTAAGATTGTTTAAGATTGTTTCTGGAGGTGTCAATAATTTTCCCTCCCACAAACCAGTATTAGTAGTATATTTATGTAAATTCAAAACACGTTACTTTTTTCATAATATTCCTATGCTCTGTTGTTTAGAGATATTCCTCTTGAAGGGTACAAGAGTCCATGATGAGGAGTACTGAAATTCTGGGAAGAGTATCATCCCCTTTTTATGTTAGCTTATCGGGGAAGTAAAAGTAGACATGCTTACCATTAATGAAACAGGTCTGCCGTAAAGCAGTGTGTGTGAGCAGCGCCCCTTTTAAGGAACTGAGCTGTAATATGGCTAGAACCTTCTAATTTAATCTGCGAAACGACAAGATGCAGTCTCCGGACCCAACCACTTTTCGTTACGCCTTTTGAACTAAAGCTGACCTGCTTCGTAATGAATTGCTGGAGTGTGGTGAGGCTGAAATGCCCCTACCCGATTCAAGACTTAGAGGCGTCACGGTGTAAACATTATGACCTGCCCAGTGTGGTAAACTTAACAAAACCTAGCTGATGAAACTGCACCACGATATGATCAGGAGTGGAGTGAGACAAACTGTGTAGACGAAGTAGGCCCTGGCGTAGGACCCCGTTCCTTATGGAGCACCATGCGTGGTGCGCACGCAACTTCTCTAACCCGAGAGCGTTTTGGGCCCCTGGAGTTTGTAGGTGCCGGAAAAAATGTGTTTTCCTTTCCGTCTCTTCATTTGTTCTAAAAATAATAATAAAACTTCTGAAACACATACACCAGGGGCACACGGTAGCGTACTTGATTGAGGCACTGTGCTACTAGCCGGAAGATCGCGGGTTCGATTCAGACTTGAACAGAAATGACTATCAGAAACTTTTCTCTGTATAAACGGCTTCCGCCCCGTAAAGCTTGACAACCTCACCGCCATCTGTGAACCGATTGTCTAGAGAAAATGTGGGATCCTCCACGTCTCACAACTCTATGGACCTCGACGGCTGTTACATGTATAGCTTTACAGTTCTTTGTTTTTACCTGACACACCCACACAACGCCCCTGCACCCCCGCGCTGAACATTGGCGCAACAAACTCTTATACTGCTTCTGCTTGCGATGTCCACGAAATGGCAACTGAATGAACTCATGCCTAGCAACCAGCGGCACAATTCGAAAGCGGTACGAATAACTCCACACAGAGATAAGGTATACTGGGATTCAGAGTGTCCGTTGATGCTGACATGTTCAAAATCTTAATGAAACTTAGGTGGCCCATACATGTACGCGTCTGGCTCGCGAGTCCGACTCGGCTCGGGTTCCAATGAGCCAAACTCGTCCGTGTATGGGCCGCCACGCTCAGATATATGTGATGAAATCAGTCCGAGCAAGACTCGCGAGCCAGACTCATAAGTGTATGGGCCGCCTTAGAGAAAACACTGCTGTTCACAGAGCATGGCTCTCCATTCAGGAAGTAATGAGGTAGTGACTTAGATACAGTTAAACGGAAAATTCTACTCACGATATATTAACAATAATATCAAACGTAATGTCATGAGTTTCATACAGCACTGTGTACTGTACAAACTCCGTGGCCTTTAGTCTGCAACCGAACTCTACCGACCGAACGACCGCCGCTTGTCGGCGAAATTAGTGCCAACTTTAGAGGATAGAGAGTCTCGTGTGATCAACGCAACGAATCCCCACGGCCGTTAATTTCGGTTTTCTAGACCGGAGCCGCTATTTCCTTGAAATAGCTCCTCAGTTATCCTCGCGAGGCTGAGTTGACCCCGTTCCAGACCCACTACTTCTCAGAAAACCTGGCAGCGCCGGGAATCGAACCGGAATCTGTAGTCAGGAACTCTGGCCACTAGACCGTATAGGAGGTCTTATTAACAGTACATCAAACGTAATGTCGTGAGTTTCATACAGTATTGCGTTTTACTGCAACCACATGCATTTAACACCAATAAAACTTAGAGAACTTTAGTGGACGCGAATTATGGCAGCCACAGAGCTCACAAAAGTGGCCACTATCATGGGTACGCTCTAAGTAAATTATAGCACCGGTCTCTCATAAAACTGCTTTACTGCAGACCCACTGTTTAAAGAAAATTACCTATTAAACTGGATTCTCTGTGAGCTGAGCATTTCAATTGGGAAAGAATCATTTTCCTTCGTATCTTATCAATATAAAAAAAGAGAAAGAAGCGTCAAATTCTAGAGCAAGGTTGGAATGAATCGTGCAGTCCAAAAATTAATCAGTTTTCAGTATTTTAAACATACTTCACGAAAATGAATAAAAAGGAAACACGTAACAGTCAGAATTTAACGGAAATACAAGTTTTATCTTTCCTAATCTGTCTACATACTTTCCTCATATGCTGTACCTACATGTGACTATGGGAAAACGAGTCAGTTCAATTAACTCCCAATGTAACTTCATAATTATCCCATACAAAGATTTTAATAATTTCTATTTCTTTATATTAAGCGATTTAATGACAAAAATAAGACAAGGTCAATGAGAATATTGTCAGAATTAAAGATTCGTAGAGAATGGCGTTCGGCTTCCACTAATTCACTTTTCTCGTAGGTATATTTATATTACACACAATTATGTTCTTAATGTAAATATACATCGGGGTCGAGGTCGTGTTTATGTTTGCTCGAGAGGTACACATCTGATATTGGCATAAAGCCCTGAAGTAACATTATCAGTCAGTATGCCTCTATTATCACAGTCCATCTCAGAGTTTGCTGCTTCCTACTTGAGTGCATTTTCGTGTCACTTTTTCAAAATCATTATCCGACAGTAAAATTCCCACCTTGGCGTCTGCTGTCTGTGTGTCCCAAGGTTGAGCCTCAAGAGAACAAAGCGAACAAGATGGACTTCAGTTTCCACAGCAACGTCCCAAAAGATGCCAAGAAGGCTGTCACTACTGTCTCGGCAGCAATTTTTGCTTTGTGCAGAACAATGGGGGAGACACCAGTTAGACCGCTGTTCCTAATGGAGAGAGGAATTGTTCTAGCATTGCTGAAGGAACACATTTTAAAGGCAACTTGTCCATTGTTTTGCGTTCAGGGTTCCGAAGGATTATGCTTTGTATGCCTGATTCTGATTTTAGGAGTTTATAAGGTACCATAACATATATACTCTTTGTCATCTTACAATAATTAATGAGATGTCTTGAAGTCATCTAATAGCACATAATGCCTTGTATTTCGTTTAAAGTCAACCGACGTTTCGTAGGCAACATGTTCCTCTGAAACTTCTTGCAAACTTTTAAAAGACTACGCTGCGATACATACCAAAATATGATAGAAGTGTTCGTACCCACCTTTATGGAATCCTCAGATCCTAACAATAAATTATCTTCATCAGACCGAGCTATGTTTCGCGCAGCTGACATATTTATAATTTTCTAGATTCGTAAAATTATCTTGGTAACATTAAAAGGCTATCCAAACATTATCATAATAACAAATTCAACGACATACCTCTTTGTTGTGACACTGTAATTTACGTACATTTCATTAATTCGCGTGGCCGCCATGCTGATATCCTGATAATAATGTTGTGACGCGCCAGTAGAGGGAAGTTTCCCGTGGCGTGATTTTCCAGCAGAGTTTTCACAAGTGTGGGTCAGTGTGGTAGGTCGTGCTTGAACCATGGACCCTCATACAGAGAGACACATCAGATTCCTTCTGAATCCTGAAAGTGTGCATATCCTAAACAGCTTTGTTAGTAATTAATAAAGTTGTAAATTACATACTTAAACTTGAGTTACCTGTGCAGTAACCAGTAACTATATATCTTAAGGTGAAAACAATGTAGTCCCATATGCGCCCAATTACTTAGTCTATCAAGCTCTCGTTTCGACAAGACGAGAGGTCATCTTAACAGTCTACTTAAGATCGACTATCATCAATAGAACCAACAGAACAACGTCTCAAATTATTAAGGCAATAACCTTAATATTACTTGCATGCTGAATCGATTGGTATGAAACGTAGTATGTATGTATCACGACAACTGAGTTTATCTCAACGGCATACATCATAGACGGCCTCCGTAGTCTAGGAGTAACGTTCCAACCTCATGACTCAAGGTACGCGGGTTCAAACCCGGCGGAGGGCGGAAAAAATCAGGGAACAAGTCCTCCGGGAGGTACTTTAAGCCGTGGGTCCCGTGTCGTAGATTTACGGCACGTAAAAGATCCTCATGTCTCTAGGAGACCTCTGAGCAAAATTAGGTAAAAAGTTCCCCGCTCAAGTAGTTTCCAATGCCTCCGGTAGATGGGGAGGTATCGGGTACCACTGCCAGTAGAGGGGCCGAACTCGCTGGCTGAAAGGGGCTGATAGCGAGCACCAGTACTGGAAGGGTATGGCGGCTGGTAGAATATCAAAGGGGGACGTAGAATAGATCAACAACAGGTCGCGGTGCATGGGGAAACCCACCCCCTTCAATAATGAATGAATGAATGAATGAATGAATGAATGAATGAGTAGTACGAACACTGCAGCCTGTCTCATTTAGAGGTAATTACCATTTTATTAGCTGAATGCTCAGGTCAATGTCCGTGAAACTTTTTACGTTCATCATGTCATCTGAGTCCACCTGAACGGTATGCTTCATAAATGACATCCATCATTGATTTCATTAAGCTTATAGACGACAGTTTTCTTTCTACTTTTGCTATTAATCACATTATAGTGGAAGGAAAGTAGGCGATTAATTGTTCCCAAAACTTCTTGCTTTAATTTAATGTTTAAGTGATGATAGTTGTACGGGGGAGAACATAAATTCATACAAAAAGTTTAAATCTGAAAACCTGAGGAGAACAGACCAGTTAAGAAATCTGAAGTGTAGATAACATGACGATATTTAAATTCGTATTGAAGAAACAGTGTATAATTTAGACTGAAATTATACGGCTGAAGTGGAGAAAAACGCAGGGCTGTTTGAAGCTTTCGGTTCGAGAAAAGTCCGATATTCCTTTACCAGCTGAATGGTTACTGTTAATTCCTCAATAAAGGCTCTGCTCCGTGGTTGAAATTCCTGAACCTTCTATTACAAACGCTCACTTTTTCGTATGATTCACAGCTCTAGTCTAGAAACCGTTATAACGTGATACTGTGAGATCTGATATTGCTTGACTCCATCATGAAGCTTATAGTCCGGCCTGAATGCGCATGCCATGAATTGTAATTGACTCTGCCGTTATTAAAATGTGGACCACTTGAAAGCCGTCAGAGGAGTGAGCTGAAGATCTAGTTAGTACTTTTGTATTTAAAATTATATTACGCCGAAATGGTTGCGAGCGATCAATAGAGAGCTAATTTACTTTCTGTTCAATAAACTCCATTGTGAAAGTCTCAAAGCAACAAGAACAAATATGATGTGACTATGTCAGTTCCACGAACTCTAACATTTTATATTCAGAGGTCCTCGGGCTCCCATATCACAGATCCTTGCTGAAAGACCAAGCAGTGCTTTAGAGGACGTGTATATATTTCAGCGTGCATATGATGAAAGTCACTTGAAGACTGCAGCTTCTATTTTTGCATATTCATGCAGGTTATGTCTGAACAATACCCAGAATTGGGCTGGGTACTGTTTCTGATGCGTGGGCGTTTGTTAATCATCAACAGTTGTCAAAATTATTATGGACAATATTCCTATGGGTTTGCAGCTATTTTATGTACATTGCGTCATACAATAAATGAATAATTGAATGAGTGTTTTTGTGCTTGTGTGTGAAGACTGTTCCATACTTTGTTTATTTTAGTTCAGTTCGGATAGTGGAGTAGTCGGCAGCAGCAAAAGTGTTTTGTGCAAAGCAGATAAAATGTAAGATCTGAGGTTGTCGCAGCGGTGGTATGAAATGTGCCATCTTTTTGGATATAACGCTCTGCAGTAATTTTTTATTGCTAGTGGGGTGGGTCTATGTCCCTTGTACTGCGGCCACCTCTGGCCTATTGTACCAGCCCCAGATGACAGGTGAGGGTGATTGTGGAGCAATTGGTGGAATGAAGATTGGCAAGGAAAACCGAAGAGCTCGGAGAAAACTTGTCCCAGCGCCACTTTGTCCGCCACAAATCCCGGGATCGAACCCAGGCCGCCGCAGTGGGAAGCCAGCAACTAACCGCTTGAACTATGGCGCAGCCTTCACATTTTAAGTAAAATGTAAATCTGTAAGAATGAAATAAGGAAAGAGAAGAAGACTGCAAGTAAATGTTAATAGTTGTTAATCTGATTCAGAGTCATGCTATTAATATATATGAGTAGTAGAATAAGAGTCAGGTTGTATACGCGGTCTCCTTCATGTAAAAACTTATTAATGTAGCACAATTGTTAGTTTCTTGGGGCTCGACTTGGGGAGGTGGGACTTTGCGTTCAATTTGGTGAGGTGTTATGTTAATATAAAGATAATTGAAAGTCCAGCGCCCGAGGGCTGTACCTAAGACCGGTTATATAAGATTCTAAGCAACTGAATATTCTAATCATTGCAAATAACTTACATTACGAATGGCTGATTTAGTTGTTATAGTATGAATAGAAAGGGCTCATGTGCATAGTGTACCACATTTACAACATTGTGATGGGTTTTATTCTGTTGTCTCCGAACGTAATTAGTAATATTTGACATTAATAACTATAAATTACGAAAGGCGTTACAGCTCCTCAGATTTTAAAATGTGTAAATACGGTAACCGAAACTTTGGAAGGATATTGAGAAATGCAGCCCGCACTACGCGAGTGGCGACAGTGCAGCGGAGTCGCTAAGGGGGTAGTAGGGACATGCTGAAAATTTACCTTACCCGTTCTATATAATAAGAAGGAACAGGAGAGATGGATGGCTCCTATCTTGTGGGATATAATGCTGGGTAGTCCAGTGAAAGCCAAGAGACATAACAGGACTTCTCGCCCCTGTCTTCGGAGTCGAGGAGTAAACCAAGGAAGAAAACAACATGAAATAGACAGAAAAGAGAGCAGGCCGCGGTTGGAGAAATGCGGGATTGTATGGAATAGGAGGAAACTTTCAAGTGAACCCTTCAGTTCACAATGATTACCTCTAATAAAAAACAGAGCGAAGCAAAACAGACAATTAAATATTAAGTTGACTGCAGCCTCAATAAAGTCTTACTTATGTGGGAAGTTGGAGAGGAGTCGTTTTAAGCTTACGTTGTGGCCAGAGAGCCGAGCAGGAAGAGAGGAGGGCAGCATACGTGGGCTAGACCCCAATTAGCCTTGCCGGAAAACGAACTCCGATCGACCACCGTGTAGCCTGGTCAGTATACCAAGTGAGCTATACAACTGGATAACAATGAGAACGACCATGATGAAGGTGAAAGTGGCTGAGAGAGGACGTATTTTACTGCGTCACCCTCCTCCAGCCCATTGGACAAGCCAGATTAAATGGTCATCTTGTTTTAACGGCTCGGCCGTCGTGCGCATTAACAGCGTGTTGTTCCCGGACAACAGCAAGTCGGTTAGCCTCTCGCCGAGGAAAATCTATAGCTACTTTCGGCCTGGGACTGAGGATACCGGATGTCTGTGATATCCGCTGCAAGTGTGGCCAGATATGCATTCGACAGACAGGCCTTAGAGTCGACACCAGGATGAAGGAGCACCATTGACATACCCGGCTGGAACATCCGGACAAATCAGTCATGGAACGGCGCAACATCAAGTTGGACTTAATGTCCTGCACCCTAACACTAGCATTCTCTTCAGCGAGCCTATATGCATGCAGCCTATCATCAGGGAGACGACTGAGCTCCAACCCAATAATACGAACAGAACATGGCTTCTTCCTAAGTAAGTCATGGTAAAGTATCGTCTATTCTCTAAGAAATTATAGGAAGATTCCTCACAGGATTTTCTTGACTGTCCTCCAATTGTCCAGGCAGTCGTCTACGGTGTATTGCCTTCGTAAAATTATCTAACTCTCTGTGCAGAAACAGGAACACGAACCTGCTACTTTGATTTTGGAAAAGAATAACTGTTCGCCAGTTTTGATGACTAATATAATAGGCTCTTGACGGATCGTACGTTCCAGTGGATCTCATTTTCGGTAGAAATAGTGAGAAGAAACGTGTGTTGTAATACTTATTCGAACTTTGTACCCAGTATGATCTTTATCAGAGAGTTCTACAGGGTGTTTCACCGCTTTAATGCATAACTGCAGGAGGTGATTCCCTAGGTCTTTGTGATCAAAAAAGTTCATATAATCATGTGTCCGATTTTGGACAGTTACGAGGTTATGACCGTTTTAAACTCAGAATAGAAGGTAAGGATTACTGACAAAAAACGAACAAAATAATAAACCAGCATAATACATGATACACTTAAAGTATGAATGTAAAGTTAACTTCATGAAATTACCTTTAATTTCAATTGATAGGTGCTTAAAGCTGATTTTCTAAAATGCCACCGCCGGCCGCAACAGAGGCTGCCGCTTGGTTGTGAACCGCGGGAGTAGCACGTAGCAGCTACAGCTGGCTGTTTCTTATGAGGTCAGCGGCGTCCAGAAAGCGACCGAGCAAAGCATCTCGCGTTGCCACCTTCTTCGCGTACCCGTACGTGGACTGCGGTGTACCATAGGAACAATGCCTTCTTCATTGACGCCTCCATTAACACCACGCTCAGCTGCAATACGAACGCCGGGAAGTCTACCGGTATCTCGCAATGCCTGGTAAACTCCAGTAAACACTCTCCGGTTCGGAAACCGTTGCTGATATTCAGTTACGGCAAGAACTGAGTTAGCGTCACAAAACCCGTACACATTAATCATATCTGCATACTCCTCAAATGAAAATGTAAATTGCATCGTGAACGTAACAGACGCACCGAGATGAGAACTGTTCTGAACACCAGTAGCCGCCACACTAGCCGTGGCCGGACATATCAACCCACCACGCTTTAGGTACCTCTCAAGTGTCGAGAAAACGAGAACGCTCTGTCTATAGCTATCTAAAAATAGCGACCCGCCAGATGATAGACGCGGTTCACACGAGGGCGTGTACGGGAATGAAAAAACGGTCATAACGCCGTAACCGTCCAAAATCGGACACATGTTTATATGAACTTCTTTGATCACAAAGACCTAGGAAATCGCCTCCTGCAGTTATGCCCTAAAGTCGTGAAACACCCTGTATAATTCAAAGCACGAACTATGTATACGAGAAAATGTATCTTTTACCATTAGTATTCCAGCTTCTGCTGTAAGCACATCAGAGCTACCGTACCTGCAGCTACGCACGTTCCAAAACAGCCTCTTTCAACTATTCCTCTTTTCATTCTCTGTTTCATTTTTTTAATTACATTACCTTTTCCTCGATGAAGTCCACGAACATCAAATTCTTTCTTATTGTTGCCACAACAACAAAAAAAAAGCCATTACATTTTCCTGTGACTTTATATTCACGAATGGACTTCTGAATCTCATCAGCAACAATGTCTTCACACATTTCACTTTTCATTGAATCTAACAAGCTAATGTTTACTTCTTTCATTGAAGAAAAACATTGAATTAAGCTTATTGCTTTCTTTTGTGCCGATTTTCTCTGTGTATGTGTCCCCAGTTCGGTAACAATAGTGGGTTCACAGCAACTTAGACAATTGGCCATTAGCATATGGTCCAAGAATATTGTTGCAGTAGTACTATATTAGATGAGACAATAGAAAGATGAACTATATTGCGGAATGCACAAGGAATACAACCGTTTATGTTTAATGCGATCTTCACGTCCTCAACAACGTCATGCTTCTGACAGACCTGACTTGATTGGCCGATTATCTTCAACATTAAAGCTTCCTTACTTTGGCAAATACTTAGATATTTAGAGGGTTCTGTATTCTAGATATAACGCCATGTAGTCCAGTGTAATTGGCCGAAATTTCGGAGGAACATGTCGCCTCATTCGTGAAGTAGGGCTCTGCTTGCAACATGCTTGTTTCCTGCTTGACTTACTCCTCAGCTTGGCCGCGCCATAGCTCAAGCGGTTAGTCGCTGGCTTCCCAACGCAGCAGCCCGGGTTGGATCCCAGTTCTGGTCAAGTGGGATTTGTGATGGACAAAGTGGCGCTGGAGCAGGTTTTCTCCGAGTACTTCGGTTTCCCATGCCAATCTTCATTCCACCAATTGCTCCACAATCACCCTCACCTATCATCTGGGGCTGGTACAATAGGCCAGAAGTGGCCGCAGTACAAGGGACTTAGTCCCACCCCACTGGCATTAAAAAATACTCCTCAGCCTTGAAGATTGAGGCGATGCATTTCTCAGAAATATCGGCCGACTTTCAGCAGCCTACGATACGTTTTGTCGAAGAAGAAAGACTCGCGACTATGAAAACCTCAAACCCGGCGTTTCTAAATGTGTACTGTTCGTGTCGTGTAATGCAGACAAGACAAGAAATACAACGAATCCATTTCTTATGCGTTCGTTGAAGTTGCTGCATCACACGTAACGGAGAGATCATATCTGTCCGTCCGTATGTTTCGTCTGCAAAAAATGCTTAACGGATTTCTATTAAATTTGGCATTGATGGTCTACTAGAAATATTTTTGGAGAAAACGTGTTTTTGTTTCATGCGCTTAGGTCAGATATAACGTACACTTTACACAGAGTTACAATCAGAATTTATCCTAATTTTTTCATTATTTTCGTCAAAAATTTAATAGGCCTACGTGATGTGAAGTAATATATGTACTAGAATGCGTGTATTTTATTTGAATCGATTTTAAATGTAGCAAGGACATGCGTTTAACGGAAACAAGGGAAATTCTTTTGGGGCTTTCTACAGCGTATACATATAGCCTAATGTATTTTCAAGAATTAAATTGATGTCTCTGTGGAGTGTGTTTTGTGTTCCGAATGTTAGCGCTGCCAGCAATAGATGTGAATCAGCGGTAAAAGGACGTGAATAAAAACGAGGGGTGTAAAATCATAACGGACACATTTTGAACAACTGGATTTGCTGTACATTTCCCACTCGTATTTTCAGACATTCGAAATACAGTTGATAACTATTGAAACGTTTCCGTCGTCGTAGTTTACTGCTGAACAAAATATCAGACAATCAATATTTTAACATATTCTGACTATCAAACCCAATTTCTCTCTCATATTACGTAGTATTGTTGCATGTGTATTGGAGGCATACACATCTGCAGGAAATCTCACATTCACATTAGATAAGAAAATTATCGAAAGAATGAATTTACAGTTTTACCATTAGATTATTAAAAGGTTGTAACTTATTTATAAGTTTAAATTCTACAGTTTACATAACTTTTAATTATATATGTTCGTTATTATTTCTTCTTATTCAATTCAATTATGTAGTATATTATTTATTTAGGCATTCATGTTGTATCTTTCTTCAAAATTTAACATTAATGTTGTCAAAAATATTCCATCTTTTATTGTGGTCAAAACATCCGGTTGTCATTTATGGAGATCTTCAGCTTTCTCTTTTCTGGAAAGTTATATCTAAACTTCCTTCCAGACTTTCAAACAACCTACTGGTGCGATTGTGATCAGACACACGTGTATCTATCACGTCTTCCTACAAGAAGCAACAGAGACTAGCAGATCAGATACTCATCTTATAACAAAGTGAGGTATATTGTTCAAGATATACCAATACCAGCTGGCTCTACAGCCCTTTGTGGGCCTTGACCTCCTGCACCAACAGCCTCCAAGCATCTCTGTCCATTGCAGTGGATCTCTAGTCTTTAAATTTCAATATCCTAAGGTCTTCTCTGACATCATAAAAACACCTCAATTTTGGTCTACCTGTTACACTTTTAGTATAGAACTCCTCGTACAAGATTTTCCGTGGCATTCTGTTAGCATCCATTCTTTCTACATGTCCCAGCCAGTAGATTCTTCTTGCCTTTATAAATCTAACTATATCTTCTTTATTCAATCTTTCATTTATTTCTTCATTGTTTCTAATTCTCCATTGCTCTTCTTGTTTTATTGACCCATATATTTTCCTGATATTTTTTCTTTGATATCTTTTAAATTTTCGTCCTCTCTCTTTAACACTCATGTACCACTGCAGTATATCACTATGAGACGTATAAATGTTTATACGTTGCTTTAGATACATACGTTTATTGTAAAGAGGAAGGAAAATGGGTTCACATGGAAAAATCAGTGCCGACGGAAGGAGAATGAAGTTTTGAAACACGGTGTCACGGTCATTTGAAGTGAAATTAGGTTAATGCTAAGTACCATATACACTGAGCCAGCCGTTACAAAGATATTAGAGGAGGACAGTCCTTGAGGACATTTTTATGAAGACAGAACATCTTCAAAATGTAGAGTTTTATATTAAAAAAATGAAAGTCACCTTTGATTTATTGGATTATGTTACCTCAAGTTCAATAGGTTAAACCAGATTACGAAAGATAGGAATTCCATAAGGCACGTAACAGACAGTAATTATCATAAAAATGTTTGTGTTTCTGGACATTATCCGTCGTCATATTTTTATTTAAAGACATAGCGTTTCGGAGACAGGATTCTGTTTCCGTCTTTTCCACCTGATGACGAAAACAGAATCTAGTCTCCAAAAAGTTATTTGCTTCAAATAAAAACTGGACGATGTTTAATGTCCACAAACACAATAATTCTATTAATATGCCATCATTACAAACTTATAGTAATTATCATGCTAATTATGAAGTGCAGAGACACGTAGAGGGACTCGAACCAAGAAGAAGACAGTACTCGGTCTCTGCTATTTTATTCTGTCGTTCAGGGTCCAGTAACTACATGTAACGTTGTGATATCTATTTAGAAATCCAATTCTGATAATGGAAATAGTAGGATGACGTAAGGGGTGAACTGTAGCGTGGCCTGCGCTGGTGAAGATGAGATGAAATATTGAAAGAGTACAGACCTTCTGGGAACACAACCCCCGAAAGCACCGCTCATACTCTCGGAGTTTATATGTGGCTTATGTACACTTAATGAGAAGATATGTATCACGCTCAGCAGTCCAGAGATTTAAATATTCATATTTAGAGATGTATGAGCATTTGTATTTGCACGGACTGGGCTGCTCACTTTCGAACCTCAGCAAAGCTACACATACATTTTGCAGACAAACCTCATAACCAATGGCAGGGGTAAATCTATGGGAATTCAGAGCTGACCAGCCAGCTCCATCTAGTGCAAAGTTTATAATAGTGTGACGTATTTGCGCTATGCAGGACACCCCCTCCCCCGCCAGCGGTGACGTAACTGCTTCAGAGCGCTGCCGCTGCTACGGTAACAAGCCAGTCAGCACTCCGCCCCCTCCTGCGGTGATGTAATAACACTTCCCACTGTGACGTAACAAGGGACACCGTCGTTGACACAGACAACAGGGAACGGTATAAAAAGCCGGCTGAGCAGTATGTGACAGAGAGTGTGTGATCAGGAGTGACACAGTGCGGATCGTGAAGTCGCCGAGTGCAGCAGAAGTCTAGCAGTCGCCGAGAGCAGTGGATGTAATTGTGATACTTGCAGATGGCAGTAATTGTAATTGTGAATTGTGTGAGTGTGAGAGGAAGTGGAATAAATTCGCTATATCCAATACGGCTTGAAGTTATTTGTCGCGTGACATATACCCAACAGGTGACAATAGGTTTAATTTCAGCTACACTGTGCTGTGCTTAGGCGTAGGAATGTCTTCATGTTTATATATAAACTCCATTAAATTACTGATGTACAGTTTTTTGAAGCCCATACAACATTTGTCCTGTATAAAACTTACTAGTTCGACGGTTGAAGGGTAGAATGCAAAATAAATGAAATTAGATACATAAAAATCTAGACCCACCGAACCAGCACTCCAATGGGCAGAGTTCTTTCCTTGAGTAAAGGATGGGACTGGAAGGTGACGACTCACCTCCACCTAGGGCAAAGGTTAAGAACGGTGGAGATATAACTCCACTCCCCCATACGCCCAGGCGTATTGCCTAATTAATTACTTAAGGGGATAAGGTTACATTTATAAGTAAAGTGAAGCTATCCCTGTACCAGGCCGTGAAGGCCCATAGGGTTGTGAGATGTTGAGGATCCCACATCATCTAGACAATCGGTAAGGTTGTCAGCCCTGCGCGCCGACCGCACTTTACTCCCCAGGAAAATTATTTAATTAATTCCTGGTACTTATTTCTGTTAGAGGCTGAGTAAACCCCAGGGCCTAGTGCGGCTGGAAGGATTAGGTCAACTGAAAAAATCCAATGACCTCATTGGGACTTGAGCCCGCGACCTTCCGGCTTGTAGCATAGCCCCTCAACCACTACGCTACCGCGTGCCCCGATCTTCTGGCTTTTACATATCCTAAATAAATATGGGGGTCACGCGGTAGCGTAGTCTGTTAAGGCACTATGCTATAAGCCGGAAGGTTGTGGGATCGAATCCGATGAGGTGGATTTTTCAATTTACGTAATCCTTTCAGCCGCACTATGGCCCTGCGGTCGACTCAGCCTCTAACAGAAATGAGTACCAGGAATATTCTTGGGGGTAAAGGGCGGCCGACGCGTAAGGCTGACAGCCTTACTGCCATCTATGAGCCGATTGTCTAGAAAATGTGGGAACCTCAACATCTCTCAACCTTATGGGCCTCCACGGCCTGTTACAGGAATACCTTTACTCACTTACTAAATAAATATGTGAGGTGTATATATTTCAGAGAATATGACGACAGGTACCGGAGAGCTCAATCGGTATAGCGACTAGACTATAGGCAGAACGACGAGAGAATTTGGGTTCAGTTCCCTACAGGGGCAGCGTATTCTTTCTAAGTGCATAGCGTCAAGACCGGATCTGGGGCCTACGAAGCATTCTACCCTGTGGATATTATGGCCTCTTTCCTCAGGAGTAGAGCAACCGGGGCTTGAAGCTAGCCACTAACCTTCATCTAGTGCAGAGGTCACTCTGCCCCACGTTTTCATGAGATTGTGCCTAATTAATTAAATGCAAGGACAACTTTACATTTGTATCACGTGCTAAACAAGCACATGGGTTGCATATCTCAGAGAGAGTATAAGGATATGTACTGTCTTAGGCCGCGCCATAGCTCAAGCGGTTAGTGGCTGGCTTCCCACCGCGGTGGCCCGGGTTCGATCCCGGGTCTGGTCAAATGGTATTGTGGTTGACAAAGTGGCGCTGGGGCACGTTCTCTCTGAGTACTTCGGTTTCCCCTGCCAATCTTCATTCCACCAATTGCTCCACAGTTACCCTCACCTATCATCTGGGGCTGGTACAATAGGCCAGAAGTGGCCGGAGTACAAGGGACTTAGTCCCACCCCACTAACAATAAAAAGATAAAGGATATGTACTGTATTATTCGTGGCACATGTCCTTCTTGCAGATATGACGATCGGCTTCCCTGGTCACAGAAGTTTACACGAGATGGCTCTGACTGTTTTTTTTTTTCTTGCAGATCGTCGTATTGAAAAAGGAGCAGGGCCCCAGGCAACAGAAAAATAAACCCAGATTTAAGAGTCGCGTCTGCCTCCACTTTAATTAATTTTCTGTCTCGGAGCCATGAACAACGCTACGGTGAATATTCGATTCAATTTAAATTTCTCAAGACAGTAAGCACCTGTAGTTCTATGTGCATGTGAGACTTTATATGCTGCGTATTGAACGAGTGGGACACGACCGAAATCTGATAACTGGTTAGCTAATGGACAAATGCCGTGCCATAGCTCAGGCGGTCAGTCGTCGGGTTCGAGTCCAGGTCAGGTCGTGTGGAATTTCTGGTGAACGAAGTGGCACTGGGGTACGTTTCCTCCGAGTATTTCGGTTTCCCCTGCAAATTCTCATTCCAGCAAACGCTCCACATTCTTCATCTGTCAACCAGGGCTGGTACAACAGGCCAGTTAGTCGCAGACGTACTAAGTGGACTCAGTCTCACCCCACTCCAAAAAACTTGAAGAAACTAGCTAATGGACATCCCCTGGGAAATGTGGAAGAGGGTGGGCCAAATACGTACATAGCGGCTACAAGGAATGAGTTGAACAAAGACAAATGCGTTGGCGTGTTGTCCAAATTTACTGAAAAATACGAGAAGAAGCTACTATGTAAAGTGGAAGAAGAAGAAGAAGAAGAAGAAGAAGAAGAAAAAGTAAAGTTTGTCGTTTCAGTACCGTGGATTTCGAAACTGCCGGAAAACATGACACAGCAGTTGTAATTGTGTTTCGGCAGGTCGTTTCCATCTGTTGTAGGATTCGCATGATTAAATTCACTATTTGAGGCAAACCCGAAAGACTTAAAAAAGTTTCGTTATGTTTTTATATTTGATATGTAACGACGTTGCCAGAATGCACACCATATAGCGTCGATGATAAGGTGATTAAATATTTCAAGCGTAATAATTTCTGTATGTAGTACCCCCTTTAACACACTAACACCCTTCTTTCTTCCCGGATAACTTATTTATGCATTTCTTATGGTTCTCACAATAAAAAGCGATTTTTTCTTAAACAGAATTAGTTGATAAACTTTGTAGCGAGGTACGAATTGAATTCTTTTAGAAGGAATTCAGTCTTTAAAGGGGTCATGAATATGGAGCAGCTGATGCAATTAAAGTTGACAAGGGGAAACCAATGTACTCGGGAAAAGAACTGCACCAGTCTGCTTTATCCACCTCAAATCCAACGTGATCTGACCTGGGACAGATCATGGATCGGCTCAATGGGCAGCGGGAGCTGATCTGTGGCATTGCCCTCATTAAATTTACATACAATTAATTCACCTGCGGTTATTGGGAATCACTTTTTTCTGAAATATTTCTGAACTGTTATTCAGTACCCCTGAAAAATTCTAAAGGATATTTCTGAGATAGATGCAGTTTATGTAACATTCAATGGAACGCAATGAAACGAGGAGTCTACATGCTGAATATAAGTCCTTACGGTGTACTTTACAGAGTCAAACCAAAGCAAAGCTGCTCTCACGTTTAATGTTCTTTGGAAGCAACATGTCATTGCTTAGGGTGCAAATTCCCATAAACGTTCCATTTTTGTCAGTTCCGTATAACGTCAATGGACGATGCAGTTCCTAATGGTGAATAAGGAGGTCTGAGAATAAATGATGGTGCTTAAGATTGTTTCTCACTTATTTCAGGCCCTACTAATCTTACGTTGTTAGTGTTATGTAACTTAAACTTTATATACGTAACTTTATAGCCAAAATTTTAAATGCAGTACACATCTTTGAAAGTGGTAACATACACGTAATACGAGAATTAAAGAAACTTAAATATTAACGTCACATTTCAGAGTACTCTCTTAGAATTCTGTATTTTAGCATCCTGTTGCAATTGTTTAACTTAACGTCCATGTATTTATCGTCCGTCAATATTGCAACACTTGTTTATTCATTAATTTTAGTTTAACATTATACACTTTGAAACTACATATTTCAGACCCAAAAGGCCATCCTCAGGTGTCTTGATATGTTACAATGTGTTATTAAATTATGTTAAATCTGCTACACTGTGTTAGTTCGTGTTAAAATCACACGCTGAAATTCTCTTTTCAAGCTAAAACAAGATAAAATCCATTAAAGTTTCTGTTATACCCACGTTATTTTGGTGCCTTTTATTTCGCCTCACACGGGGTGTCATCCATTGTTCACAAATGTATGTCTGTCCAGGGTGTTTGGTTCGGCAGCTTTTAGACGCTGGAAAAAATTATCGTATTTCCTGTTTTCCCCGAGAATCGTGACAATTGACCGCCGTTGTACTTTAACTTGTGTCCCTTTAGTATCTCTGAGCAAATTGATGTACTGATAACCATATGAAGCTCAATCATGTCTAAACAAAAATTATATTTTTCTCCAGAAAACTGCTATATCAGCTTTCGGCTGTATACTTTGTATCTTAGGCATTCAGCGTACAATTTTTTTCGAAGAATTTAGTATCTATCTTAACTGTAAGCTGTGCTTCCATCAGGGTGGTAGTTATTAATTTTCTCATAAAAGACGTTGTCAGGGCTAAGACCTGAACCTGGTACCGGTACATCAGTAGCGTACAATTTTGGAAGTTTCGTGTAACTATTACTACATTTTGTTGTTACACCGAAAGCTTCCTGGAGCCTAGCAGGTAGCTGTACAGTGAAGATGGTAGCTGCTTCTTTCATTTTCCCCCTCAGGATTCAAGCCGTGTGGTGATTGCCTGTCCCATTATATGAGCGCCCACAAGTGTTTGTTTATTCGTGGCGAACGCGGAAACTCAGGATGGACTGTTTTGCCTCTAAAGCTCTGCACGTTACGAAGCAGGAAACAAGATTGTAAGCTACTGAACAACTACACTTTCAGGGGGTTTGAAGCCTGTATCTCCTGTGACTTCCGTCCATTTGTGTGATTACCTTCCTGATAATGTAAGCGATTTAATCCAATTTACTATGCAAGTTTTAAGTTAATCTTTTTTGGTCTTTTCCATTTTGAGTTCACTGAAACTTACTTCATGTAAAAAATGAAATACAACTCTGTCAAATTTTATAAATGTAAACAACAGTTCGAAAACTTGGCACAAATTACAAAATATAATTCATCCAAAATATTCCTTCGAAGATTGTTTTTAGTGCTTCTTTATTGCTAGTAGGGTGGGACTAAGCCCCTTGTACTGCGGCCACTTCTGGCCTATTGTACCAGCCCCAGATGATAGGTGAGGGTGATTGTGGAGCAGTTGGTGGAATGAAGATTGGCAGGGGAAACCGAAGTACACGGAGAAAATCTGCCCAGCGCCACTTTGTCCACCATAAATCCCACTTCACCAGACCGGGCTCGAACCCTGGCCATTGCGGTGGGAAGCCAGAGACTAACCGCTTGAGCTATGGCGCGGCCCAAAATCTTACATACTCTGACCTGGGCTCGAACCCGGGCCCCTGCGGTGGGAAGCGGGCGATTAACCGCCTGAGCAATGGAACCTCTTGGCCCTAGTTTTTAGTTCTTATCTACTTACCATCGTCATCATCTTGTTGACAGAATGCTGCGTAATAAGCGCAATGCTGTTATTTCTTTCATTTCATTTATAAAATGCACAGATTTTAAAATTTATATGAAACATATTTGTATCTCAGTGAAGGCTAGCAGACCTTGCAATTTATCTTTAAGCTGTAGCATCAGTGAAATACAGGAGACCAAGCACAAAAATACGTAGTTTTCAAACCCACGCCCCTCACGAGCCCTGCATTCACTTCCACGCTTGCCCTACTTTACATGGGATATTTTAGAAGGGAGGAAAAATGGCCGTTATACCGTTCCTCTTTATATCAAATTTTAAAATTTTAACGTCGTTTTTTATTCGTTTAACACAGAGACACCCGTCTCCCCCATTTCCCCTTCCATATACAAAACGTAGTTACAGAATTCTACTCAGTTTTATAAATCCTGGGACTGGAAGATGACGCTTTTGTGATTGATAAATTGGACGAGACGAAAATCGCAATGCAGGAATGAAATATAAGCAATAACTACTTGATCGGTCTTCATTGTCAGAATTCCGGATGCGTGTTGCAGACCTTCAGAATGTTAAGCACAAATTTGTGCGAAATTTTCAACAAAGAGCATTGATTAACGATGTTGCTGTGTTGTGTGCCATTGAATGATATCACGGTCTTTTATTTTGTGAACAATAACCAGCCTGCCAGTCTGTACAAACAAATCCAGTATTCGTTTCCAATATACCAGCTTCACTCATCACTGAGCATCAGGCTGGGAACGGCACAATGAAAATAACCACTCTGACCTCAAAATTCCTTTCACAAAATAACAATATTGTGATTAATGTAATTACACCCGTTGCAGCCGCGAAGGCGATTGTCTTAAACAAGTCAATATACGTGATTGTGATTTTAGAAACAAGCCTTAACATTTCCATGTTACGCGTGACTTATCTCATAAAATCACTGACTTGGGGGGCTTTGGGTTTTTGCGTGAGATGAACAAATAAAGGAAACGCATCCCACACTCTCAACAGTAAAGGCTTGCTAGCAGTGAGTTGTTAAGAGCATCGGTTATTCGTTACCGTGCAAATGTAAAAACGGAAGGTTTATTTACAAATCGGCTTGCGAAAATGAAGGAGAACTGCGCAACACTTTCATTGCTTGCTCGCGGTTGAGGAACAGGGCCGCTGAAACTTTTACTTGTCGTGTGTTCATGTGGTTCGCTCGCAAGAGTAGATTCGTCATTATCTGTGTAAATAGGAGTAAACATTCATTTATAGTCTTGTTTTCCGTCTATAGTACAACAGTATTAATTTAACAACATAAATTCCTTGTACAAGGGACACAAAGCAACACTAGATTCACATAACTAAGCGAGCGGCACACCCAATGGGACACAAAAACGGTCGAAATATATAAGATAGGAAGGAAATTATCCTATGAAATCGTCCTACAACATCGGAATTCAAAGAAATTAATAACAACAGTGACATGCCTTAATGAATACTATTTGACCAAGTGCACAGTGCAATAGACTCCTTTAAAAGATATGTTGTCTGAAGATGGCTGTATGCAACTGAAACATGTAGCATAAACCCCAAATGTACATATATTTTAATAATTTTAATGACATTTTAAACACTTAACGAACATTTAATGAATTAAGTGGGAATTAATGTTGTTAAATTAACATTGTTGCATTATAGACGAAAAACAAGTCTATAAGTTACACCTCAATGCAACGGGATGCTGAAATATAATATTAGTATCTTCATGGAATGCATCCTGTTGTGTTAACTTATAGTAATTCTTTGTTTATCCGTCACAATACAACAACTCTCAAAAAACTCGTTATGCACAGTTAATGTGAACGAGATTTTGAGAGTTGTGTTATGACGGATAAACAAACAATTAGTATAATATTATGAGCAAACAATGTTTCCTTGCCATTCTACTTTTCTGTAAATATATCATTATCATGTCTTACCAAATCCTGCCCCGTTATACTTTCATGATCATCTTGCTGTATTATTCGACGATGCATAACCTCTGCAGCTGGAACGGAGATGTTACGTAAGCCGATCTGCGCGTCATGAACATCGACATCGGTTTCAATCTGTGCTTAGCAGAATTTGTATTGCACTGCGTTCGAATGAGATTCCTCCTTATTTGATTTGTTTCTTTATATTATTGAAAACCAGTTTCTGGCTCCAGTTATCGCTCCTACGTAGCCAGAAACATTCGGTTCAAATTTTGGAAATAAGTACAGTATATTTGGCGTTATACGTTCGTTTTCATGTAGTAATATCTCGTTTAAACATTCAGGAACATTAAAATTTCAGTATTTTTGTTCTCTTCCATGTACGGTGGACACCATTAACTAACCTGCATATCCACCCACGTAAATATAAAGAGCTTATTGCCATGAGATAAACAGGCATGGCGTAACCATTTCGTTTTATAGTTACTTTTCTCTTCTTGTAGATAAACCAAGCACATAAACTAAGATCCGTAAGTTCGGCATATACGTAGAATGTTCAGGCACGAAGTTCTAGGATCGAAATCATGACGTTCGGAGGTTCTACTGCAGTAGCAATCTTATCTGTCCCTCCATGCGTTGCGTGGACAGAACTTGCGGCTTCCTCACTGAACACATGCTGAGTGCTTATTATCTTAGGAATGCGAGACGCACGTAGACTAACTCACACGCTACTGAGCAGGAACTAGAAGAGCAGTAGTTACAAAAACGGGAGGACAGAACATAGAGCCAAGTTAAATTTTAAAAAGTGGTACCTGTTACATAAGTAAAGTATGTAATATTACCTGCTCTAATGCGTAAGCATAGAGAAGAAATGATCAAAAGAAAGGGTTGCATATTTCTGCTGCATGCACTCCAGTTTTTTTTTTACGTTGAGTAGATGTAATGAAGAGTCGGTCACGGTAGCCGAGCCGTCTAAGGCATGCACTGTCGTCGCTCGCTCGCTCGGAAGCCGGGATCGTGGGTTCGAATCCCACTCAGGGCATGGATGTTTGTGTGCGTTTTTCTGTGTTTGTGTACAGGTAGAGGCTTCGCGACGAGCTGATCACCCGCCTAAGGAGTCCTACCGTATGTCTAAGACATAGAAAAACCGAAGTGAAGGGAGAAGTTCATGGAGGTAGGCCTGGGCCCACTGGAGCTGCAGTGTCAAGGAAAAAAAAAAGACGTACTGAAGTTCCAAACAAGAGAGGCCTAACTACGGCGAAAATAACACATGTTGTCATTCGAGGGGATAACAAAGGTAAGATTAAACTGCGAAGCAGTACCACCAAGTTAATACACTGAAAAATTATTAAAAGTTAAAGGTAAAGCTATCCCTGTAAGAGGCCGTGGAGGCCCATAGGATTTTGAGACATCGAGGCTCCCACATTTTCTAGACAATCGGGTCACATTTGGCCGTGAGACTGTCAACCTTGGGCACCAGACGTCCTTTAACACAGAAAGATATCAGTACTCATTTCTGTTAGAGGCTGAGTCGACTCCGTGACTATAGTGCGGCTGGAAGGAGTAAGCCGCTTGAAAAATTCAGTGACTTCACCGGGAATCAAACCCGCAACCTTATGGCTTTTAGTATACTAGTAGGGTCTCAACCAACTACGCTACCGCGTAGACCCCCAAATTATTATTATTATTAGGGGTCCATGCTGGTGAAACTATTTCATCGCCCTTTGAAGTTTAAATCGTAAAAGATAGAGTCCTGTTATTATTTTCATTAGAATTAACCAAAATTAATAGCCAACAATAAACAAACTAAAAGACTCCTTGGTTTTAGTCCGAAAGCGAACTATAACCACCGAGGGACCGTCGCTTTTCGGCGAAGTTACTGCCAACTTTAGCGGATAGAGGGTGTCGCGTGGTCAGCACAACGAATCCCCACGGCCGTTAATTTCGGTTTTCTAGCCCGGAGCCACTCTTTCCTTGAAATAGCTCCTCATCCTCATGAGGCAGAGTGGACCCCGTTCCACACCCACTACTTCTCAGAAAATCCGGCAGCGCCTGGAATCGAACTCGGCACCTCTAAATCTATAGGCAGGAACTCTGACCACTAGACCACAGAATGGACTGTTTATATCTAGGAACAAGTTATTGAAGAATATTCGTAAAATGAATCCATTTATTCACTGGACAAATTGTTACTAAACACTATGTAGTCATGGCTTATTCCTGTGGAAAACTCTGGAGTATATTAAATCTGAGTTTGCAATAGTTGTGTACGTTATTCCATTCAACTTCAAGCGGTCATAGCCCTCTATGTTTGCCACGTTGTTTTTTAATTCGCTTAATGGGGGGTTGTTTCCAACTGGGTCCACTCGGCACGGCGGCCACTGATTGGCTTATTGAAGCCTGCCCCGGGTGATTATGGTGATGGAGAATTTGGTGGAATGAAGACTGGCAGGGGAAACCGAAGAACTCGGAGAAAACCCGCCTCAGCGCCACTTTGTCCACCACAAATCCCACTTGACCAGACCCGGGATCAAACCCGAGCCGTCGCGGTGGGAAGCCAGAGACTAACCGCTTGAGCTATGGCGCGGCCCATGTTTGTCACTTACTAAACCTACGTTAACGTAAAATGCAAATGAGTATTGATCTTCCTTTTCACGAGCTACATAGTATAGTTTGCCAGTAGGTATTGATTCAAATTCTCGGATTTAAGGAAACCTATGCTACACACCAAACGGAATTAATAGGGTTTAGGGTGACAAGTTCAAGCGCCAACCAACTGTTTGCTCCTCAGCCAACAGTTGTGCTCTTCGTTTCATCAGGTATCCCCACTAGTACAAGCAGCTGCGCAGAACTCGTAGAAACACGCTTATGCATTAGGTAAAGCTTTCTTACACATAGATTATGCCGTAGATTTATACCGGCAATTATTTCTTCATGTGAACTGATCGCTGCGTGGTTCGGTCAATCAGCCTCCCTCCGTTTCATTAATATTACATTTAATCGTTGTAAAGAGGGCTCAGACGTGTGTGGGTTTAACTAACTCCTTGCAGCTGAGTCATTCTCGAGAAGCTAACAGTTACTCATCTACTTAAGGAATATACAACATTTTATCAATTCCGAAGCATGATTGCCGTATTTACAAGCACCCCTCCCCTTAACTAGTCCCTACTTTAAGCCAGATGAATCCAGTATAAACACTTCGTCTCATTTTTTTAAGATGCATTTTCAAATTACAATTCCTTGTGCGTCTGGGCTTTCCTAGCGGTCCGTTCCCTTCAGGTATACTAGTAAATTTTATACCTAATTTTACTCTCCCTCCTTCCATGCATTCTACGTGTACGTGTCCTGCCCATCTCATCCTTCTTGAGAAATATGTAGTGATGCATCATTTTGTGCGGATTAGAACACATATATACAATTCTCCGTTACACATAACTCTTCCTCCTTCCTCTGGTTACGCAATGAGCGACATGTATTTGTAAAGTTTTCCCATTTTCGGGCCCTCGATTTTCTAAATGTATTCGTGAATTCTACATTAGAAGACATATATCTAATACGCATGTAATTTAAACTTCTGTCTCTATTGGAGTGTAAGTTGCATGTTAAGCTTCGAAGTTATTACACTCACGTGTATGTGTGGTGGACAAAGTGGCAATGGGGCACGTTTTCTCCGAGTACTTCGGTTTCCCCTGCCAATTCGGATTCCACCGACTGCTCCACAACCATCATCATCATCATCTATCATTTGGGGTTGGTACAATAGGCAAAACAGTGATCGCAGTACCAAGTGGACTCCGTGTAACCCCATGAGATAAAGAAAAAGGGTGGGGCAATCGAAAGGAATAAAAGAAAAACACTGTGAAAAGTTTAATCACCAATAAAATGCGCAGTGCCCTAGGCCAAACCAATTATACATGGCTACTATTGTGTGCCAATTTTATAAATAATTAATTAATATTTTAATTTATAACCATTTTACATGTAGGAACATTTAAGGGACACGGTGCAGAAACAGAGTGGTTGGAGAGATGTTGTTTACATTGTTTCATATTTATATGCATACACACACAATTGCCGAATGCAATAGTGAAACAACGATGACTCAAGTGATTAAGTACACTGTTACATTGAAAACAGAGCAACATCCTGACTCGGTTTGGCTATTTTCCGAGAATCCGTTAAAGTAGTGGCCACATCCTTTCTCACTGGACCGCTCAAGTTTTAAAACTTAATATGCAACTGACACTGCAATAGATCCATTAGGTTTAATTGCGTACACATCTCTGTGTGTCCCTTAATGTGGATTTCACGCATGTGTAGATAATTAATATCATTTACTTGTTTTCTTAATTCGCTTAGTGGTGGGTGGAGTCCAACTGGGTCCATTCGGCACGGCGGCCACTGATTGGCCTTTTTTAGCCTGCCCCTGGTGATTATTATGAAAATGGAAAATTTGGTGGAATGAAGATTGGCAGGGGAAACCGAAGTACTCGGAGAAAACCTGCCCCAGCGCCACTTTGTCCACCACAAATCCCACTTGACCAGACTCGGGATCGAACCCGGGCTGCCGCGGTGGGAAGCCAGCGGCTAACCGCTTGAGCTATGGCGCGGCCATAAAATTTACTTACCTCGACATCGTAAGATATAAGAGGAGCAGATTAAGAAACAAACAAACAAACAAACAGAGTAGATAATAGAAGGGCCGACTACGACAAATTTATGCCTCAAAATTTGTCTGATTTTACGGAATTTTTGTGCAACGCAGCATTCATAAAGCTCTATGAAACTATTCACTATGCAATCTTCTCCAAACCCCTCTTACTCAATCCCTCTTTGTTCCAGACCTCTTTAGTATTCCGTTCTAATTGTTCGTAACCTGAATACCAGAAGCCAAATTTCACACATACACGCGCGCGCACAAACACAAGTACAGACAAAACGTGGCAGGGTTTAGTTAAACAAAATCTCAAATTTTAAAAAAATACATATCGACAACTTCATTGCTTGTACTTGAAAACTTGCAGAAATTACATATTGGTTGGGTGTCAACATTTCGGTGTATTACAAGCGCCTTCAGTTTCACGAACCTGAATAATAATGCCAGATGATATAGTCGTGCTTATTGCTATTGCAGCGTTATAATGTAATCACGTATAAATGGAGGTCCCACAAATCCATATCGACAAGCTCGCTCATGTAATATGAACTCATTGCTTCTCCATTTGCAACCTCATTACTCAGTGTGCGCGGCAGACAGTCTGTGAAAAGCAGCAGTTGGCACACAAATCCAGTCCGTGTCATCTTGGTCCTGCCCTCCCTTGCAAAAGAAAATCGCCACGAACCATTCCTCAAACATAAAACGAACTACTTAATTGGAGCGAAACATGCTTGCCCTGTTTGATGAATAGACGAATAAAATATACAGGTCACATATTGAAGAGTTGTCTGTTCTTAAGCCCCATTGCTTCTATAGCTAGCATCTGCTGTACATACTAAAACTCTGCATTCCGTCCATTTGGTTCATTTTTGTTTCTCATGGCCATCATAATAAACAGCGACTGTTTCCCTAAGCAGTATTAACTGGTTGGTCATTCTAGCGGAGATGTGAAGTATTCCCGCAAGCGAAAATTTTAATCATTATTAATTATTTAGAAGAAATTAATTTTTTAAACCATATTAATTACAACCGTGCCGATCACAATGGCTGCGAGGTCTAAGGCATGAACAGTCTTCGCTCGCTTGAATTCTGGGATCGTGGGTTCGAATCCTATTCCAGACATTGATGTCTGTGTTTGTGTTGTCCTGTATGTAGGAAGCGGCCTTGCGACGGGCTGATCCCCGTCCAGGGATCCCTACCGACATTGTATAGGATTAAGAAAATGAAAATGCGGCCAAGGTCCAACAAAGGGTTGTAGAGCCGTAGGTAGACAGATTAATAACAATCATTTTATAATTTAAGGAGAAATTTGGGAGCTGTTTAGCTATAATAGTAACTGACTAATCGAAAGAAATCAGTACTTAGTCCAGGTTCCTTATTTCGTATGTTTGGCCTAAGTACTCAATTTGTGTGCTTAGCCAAATTCAATGCTACTCGCAGAATAACCTGACTGTTTCTTCGTCAGGGAACAAAAGGAAAACTGGCTTCATTCTAATGGCGTTTCTCTAAAAGCAGGAATCAACGTCATCTGTTGGACAAAACATCAAACAGGGCAGATAACGCCATCCGTTATTCAAAATTCTGACATATGCATTAAGCCATATAAATATGAACTGAAAAGCTGTCATGGTAGTTTAATTTGTACTCTTATACAACTTAATGTTTCCACGCTTCTTTCGGGATGAGGTCAGTTAATGGAGAGTGACGAAGTTCTTTGTGCTTGTGACAATTCTGGGGATGTGTCTGCACAACTTGAAACCACTTGATGTGGTCTGTGTACATAAACCAACATAGAGCTGAATTCTCTGCGGATTGTAAGAAACCGACAAGAGTTATCTCAGATTTAAAACCTGTGAAATTGTGGTGACAATCATCTCTTCTACTGTACACATAATATTTTCGATAGGATCAACTAATGTCCCATTGTCTCGTTATATGCGTCTTTAGAAATGAAAATAATAATTAACTTGTAATTTCAAACAGTCATTTACTTACGTGATTAGCGGAGAGACCGAGCACCAATAATTCAATTCAATTCAATTTGTGTTTATTTACGTGCAAACTTAACAGCACAGAGGCCAATTGCAAAGCAAGCAAGAACAGAAAAATACACAAAAATAATTAAAATACAAAAATGATAGTCTATATTAATTACGCAGTTAACATGAATAGAGATACAGAAGCAAACATACACAGACAAAGCCACAATGTGAGAATTTGAGTTTCAAATAGAGCAGCATACAATAATAATAATAATATAATAAAAATAATGATAATAATAATAGTTTAATTAGTTCAGTATAAGATATCTTTCCGCCGGTCACGGTAGCCCAGCGGTCTAAGGACTGTCTTCGCTAGCTTGGAAACCGCGATCGTGGGTTCGAATCCCACTCAGGGCATGGATGTTTAGTTTGTGTGTGCGTTTTTCTGTGTTTGTGTACAGGTAGAGGCCTTGCGACGAGCTGATCACCCGCCCAAATAGTCGTACCGAATGTGTAAGATCTAGAAAAACCGAAGTGAACGAGAAGTTCATGGAGGTAGGCCTAGGCCCACTGGGGCTGTAGTGCCAAGGGGGAGAGAAGATATGTTTCATCAATAGAGATTTTGGTCCAAAGACGTCAACGTCCCTACAAACAACATTAGCAGCAGAAGCGCATCTAGCAGAGGGGCAATTTTTACTAACAGAACAGACACTGAACATAGGAAAGTCTCGGATATAACGAATAGGGACCCGAAGGCCAACAATTTCCAAAGCAGAAGGGCAAAGTATAGAACCACGATAAACTTGAATAGGGAAGGGCGCATCAAGATGAAATATCCTCTTTTGCAAGGTGTGCGATTTCAATTGTTCTAAAGCAAAATCGTAACAGTAATCTACTTGAGGAAAAAAACGTTTAAAACAGAGAGCCTTAAATTTCTGCTGAATGCGTTCTAATTTGTTTACATCAGTTGACGTAATGGAATTCCAAACTACTGAAGCGCATTCAACCTTGGATCTAACTAAAGTAAAGTATAATATGAACATGCATCCAAGGGTTGAATAGTTAAACGTGATACTGCGAATTATACCTAGCATCTTAATACAGTGTGAAAAAATAAAATTAACATGATTATGAAAATGAAGTTTAGAATCAAGGTATACGTCCAGGTCTTTCACTGATTATGTTTGAGTTATAGTGAAATGAAGAAGTTTGTACTCGCATATCAAATGGTTAGTTTTCCTGGAGAACGTTATAACTTTGGTTTTGTTAACGTCGAGTTTCATACAGCTCGCTGCACACCAACTACATGTACTGTCAACGTCAGATTGCAGAAGACTACAATCTTCAGGGCAGCTAATAACACCGTAAATTTTAATATCATCTGCAAAGAGTATTTACCTGGAGTGCTTAACTGAATCCCACAAATCGTTTATGTAGACATTGAAAAGCAGAGGACCAAGAACAGATCCTTGTGGAACACCGGACATGAATGAGATCAGTGTTATATTCATTTAAACAGATCTGAAGACTCGTCAGCAAACCTAGAACTGGCTGCATGATGCTGATCGGGCAAGCAACTGCATCAGAAATGCATGAAAATGGGACGTGATAGAATTTCCAGGATTTTCCGAGTCACATTTAGTAGAAGACTTGGATTATTTAACTACATTTTTTTTCAGTTATAAAGGCTACGTAGCGCCTAGTGGAACCAATGGATGCGCCTGTTAAATAACCCAAGATGCAGTTGATGGGACTCGCAGCAAAACATGCAAACTATTAGACTCTACACGAAATGAAGATATTTTATAAGAACTCTGTAAGGAATAAACTGAAAAGAAATTAGCTTAATATGAGAAGGGAGGATGATCGTGAATTGTAAGTGGATGTGAATTTGGAAGGAGGTGATCGTGGACCTTCGAAGGCCTTCTGATTACAAAAAAGAAAGATATAATTTAGGGACAGTCGCACAGCAAATAATAAAAAGTAAACAAAATGGATACTACTGTGTCAGTTTTCTTATTCGTTGGTGGTATCGTTACATGTTTCGACTCCTTTCTTGGGTCATCTTCAGGTGTAAACTAATATTATTTAACTACAGAATTGCATTATTAACCAATGTAAATTCATATTGTATCTGTATGATTACTGATAATTATATCTTAATTTTTAAAATGTGGATCAAATATAGTTAAAACTAGGCATTAAACTTGATATTAAATGGATCGGAATTAACATTAAAATAATTACAATTACAATTATAATTATAATTGAAATCGCTATTAAGATTGTGCGAAGGGCCGCGCCATAGCTCAAGCGGTTAATCGCTGGCTTCCCATCGCGGCGGCCCGGGTTCGATCCCTGGTCTGGTCAAGTGGGATTTGTGGCGCACAAAGTGGCGCTGGGCAGGTTTTCTCCGAGTAATTCGGTTTCCCCTGCCAATCTTCATTCCACCAATCGCTCCACAATCACCCTCACCTATCATCTGGGGCTGGTACAATAGGCCAGAAGTGGTCTCAGTACAAAGGACTTAGTCCGACCCACTAGCAATGAAAAAAGGTCGTGCGACTCTCCCATATTATATATTTTCGTAAATAATACGTAACAGTATGCATGCTATATAGGTTATAAACGCTCATGATTACAGACTGAGGAAAACATCGAAATAATTTGACCATGACAAGCACTAACTTAGCTATTCTAAAGCGGTACCACTGGACTAACATCATTGGCCTTAGAGGAAGAGAAATTGGACGCATACAAACGGGCCGATGGACAATGTGGAACAGGCTAGTAGCAGAGTAAGAAGGAATATGAATTAGTATGCGTAGGTCAGACTTGTTTCATATGTAACGAGCTGTTACTGCATGGAGGAGGAGATGATAGAAGGGAAGGAAAGACATTAGAATTACGAGTATTTCTGTATGTTCACCCAGTGCCGTCGTGAAAGTGACATTAACAAATGACGTACATCACAAGCAACTGCACGGTTTTATTCCATGCGAAATGAGCTCGCTTAAGCCTGTTTGAACTCCACACAGCAAAATCTAAATGGATATTACGTGTATATTCTTGTGCTTTGGAAGATTAAGAGCAATTCATATGAACTTGTCTGGTATACCCTTCAACTGCCAACACTTTGAACGACTGCCACGATTAATTCTGTAATCCTGTATGTTTTCATCCATCATTCTTTTGAGACGCTTAGGAAAACCCATTCTCTGCTATTGATGAAATTAATACCCCGTGCTGACACCAACACAATGTTCGGACAATACTTACATGACATAATTATTAATTATTTAATACAGATAATGTCGTTTCATGAAAAATTATCTTTTTATAGTTAATCGATGGATTAACGATGGGTCAAAAGTGGTTATCAATAAACCCATCTGCTTGTTATTTTAACCTGTTTTGTCGTCAGATGTTGAACAATGATAACCACAAAGCTTAGTGAATGTCTCAAGCACTCTTCACATTATAAGAACACAATACTGCGTGACTAGTAAATTTTAAAAGTTCAGTGGAAGTAATTTGAATTGAAGAAGAAAGGGGAATGTTGCATGAAAATACTGATCAGATATCTTGTTCAGCCCGGAAATGATTTTTTATTGGATTTCAATCGAAACCCACGAAACTCATCTATCATCCGGTGCTGGTACAATACGCCAGTAGTGGCCGACGTATAATGTGGACCCAGTCTTACCCCACCCCAAGAAATAAATAAATAAGTAAATAAGATGGAAGGAACTGAATTCCCATGACCCTAATGCGACGTGGTTATATTTTCACTGGTTCTACAACCCCCTCGGTCCCTGGCCTTGATTTTTTCAGTTTCATGGTCACTTTACAGACGGCAGGACTCCTTGTACAGGTGATCAGCTGGTCGTAAGGCCTCTACCTAAATACAGGACAGCACAAACAGAATAAACACATACACATCCATGCCTTATGTGGGTTTCGAACCCACGATCCCGGCTTCCGAGCGAGGGAAGACACTTCATGCCTTAGACCGCTCGGCCACCGTGACCAGCAATGTATAAGAATAATATATAGGAATTCAGTTCGTACCTCACAGGAAACAGATCCGAACCCATGATCCTGGCTTCCGAGCGAGCGAAGACAGTGCATGCCTTAGACCGCTCGGCTACCGTGACCGGCAATGTATAAGAATAATATATAGGAATTCAGTTCGTACCTCACAGGAAACAGATCCGAACCCACGATCCCGACTTCCGAGCGAGTGAAGACAGTACATGCCTTAGACCGCTCGGCCACCGTGACCGGCAATGCGAAGTGGTTAGGAACCCAAAATCGCGGGGTGCCGAACACACGCGTCTTATGGCCCATCGACTAAGCTGGGGTTCTTTGTGACCTTATTCAAAATACAAAGCGTGCCCAAACTGGCCGTTGCCTCCTCCTCGAAATGAATCATCATGGCGACGTAAATGGAATATCTCGTATTTACGAGTGCAGTTTTGCTACAAGCTGAGTTTCCACACCGGCAAGAAGTTTCTGCTCCTGTTGCTACCGGCTGCAGTAACTCTGATTACAACTGAATGCTCTGATGGAAGTTAAAGGAGACGTCATTCGTTCGTAAAACTTTGAACGTATTCTTCCTTATCCTATCCTAATCTCATTTGTTTTGTAGCGCCAAAAGAAATCCCAGCAATTAACCTCAATTTTATACATGGGGCATGCATGGCTACGCGGTAGCGTAGTTGGTTGAGACACTATGCTACAAACCGGACGGTCGCGGGTTCGAGTTGGATTTTTTTCACTTTACCTAATCCTTCCAGCTGCACTATGACTCTGGGTTCGACTCTGACTCTTAACAGAAATGAATACCAGGAATCTTCCTGGCTGATAAAAGGCGGCCGGCGCGTAAGGCTGACGACTTACCGCCATCTGTGAGCTGATTGTCTAGAAAATGAGGGAGCCTCCACGTCCCACAACCATATGGGCCTTCACGGCCTGTTAGAGGGATAGCTTTACCTTACCTTTTATATATGTATTTCTCGAACTCACCAATACCCTAATATAATTAGTAGCACAACGATAGGCTTAAGTGTTTCTATGCAGAATTTTGAAGGTTTTGGTAGAATGCAAGAAACCCCAAGCTGCACAATATCATGAGGTTTGCGATTTGACAGCTGCCATACCAGCTTGGTCTATGTAATTAAAATCCAAATTTGATTCATCGATTAATTGAATTTTTCTCTTTTATTCGGCTGCGAGTGGAGTCTCGGTAACATTAATTTCGAGTGGTCAGAAGACCACGCAATAACACACATTCCTACACAACAAGAGCTAAGTGATGAACGAACGGCACAAAACCAAAAGAGGATGTAATTATGACCAACAATTTGCGGTGAAACCGACCATCACTGATTAAGTTCAGAACTCTCACAAATAATTCATGACACTGGCCCTAAATCATAAGCATTCTCTACAGAGTTGACGGGAGATTGATTTCCGAAATATTAATAGATACACAGTACATTGCTGCTCGCCACTGTTCAGTGTTCATGGTTCTCTTGGCTTTGTGAATTATGTGCTTTTATGTATGTATGGGTGTACATAAACGTGTTTTCTGATGTACGATTTAAATATTGCTTTCTTGACTTTAATGACGATCATCAAGCCTTTTATAAAGCAAGGAACACTAATGATATCATTACTATGTGAAATGAATGGTAGAAATGAGAAATGGAACATCTTCAGTACCTTGTGTCCTATGTAATACACGTATATGTACAGTCATATACTGACATCTGTACACGATCTGTAAAACACTTCTTCTTAAAATAAGGAATTACGCTTATAAGTTTGTAGGTTACGCTATTATATTTCAGCATCCTGTTACATTGTGACATTTTTATAACGTAAATATACCATCTGCCGGTCACGGTAGCCGACACGTCTAAGGCATGTACTGTCTTCGCTAGCTTGGAAACCGGGATCGTGGGTTCGAATCCCACTCAGGGCATGGATGTTTAGTTTGTGTGTGTGGTTGTTCTGTGTTTGTGTACAGGTAGATGGCTTGCGACGAGCTGATCACACGCCCAAAGAGTCCTACCGCATGTGTAAGATCTAGAAAAACCGAAGTGAACGGAGAAGTTCATGAAGGTAGGCCAAGGCCCACTGGGGCTGTAGTGCCAAGGGAAAAAAAAATCCGTCTATAATGAAACAATAACCTTATATAAAAGATACTGAAAATATATTTAATACACTAAAAGTGCTTGTTAAATACTTGAAAATGTCATTAAACTTATACATTAATTCCTTGTTGCAACAAGGATTCTGTGCAAAGTTTCGGAGTGTCCGTATACATGCATGATTCTGAATTCTTTGTGATGAATATCTCATCTCTTCTTTGGAGCTAGATAGTAAGTTACAAACGTATCGGAACGAAGTATCCAGTATATAATATTTTTATCCAAAAACGACAACATAAGTAGGCAATTTATATTACCGAGCAACAATAATCGATCACGGTGGTCGAGCGGTCTAAGGCGTGAACTGTCTTCGCTCGCTCGAAAGTTGGGATCGTGGGTTCGAATCCCAGTAAAGACACTAATGTGTGTGTGTGCGTTTATTCTGTGTTTGTGTTTTCCTGCGTGTAGGTAGCGGCCTTAGGACGGGCTGATCACTCATCCAAGGAGTCCTATCGTCTGAGTAAAAAATATTACGGAACTGAAGAAGAGGCCAGGACCCAACAGAGGGCTGTAGAGTCATTGATTAATGAATAAAAGTAACAAGTACATTAGGTTAGTGATTATACAAGCCGCTTTGTGCTGTCGTGATAGTTAAATGAAGAGGATTGTAATGTATGTACATTTATGTGGGGGACCAGAAATCCGTGCAGAATTTAGGCTGTGACATCCTCTTGGATAGCAGAGAGCGGGAACGCTGAGACGGAGATCAGGGGATAACATTGAGATAAAACTTGCAGAATGGAATTTTGAATTGGGTGGTCCGTTGAACTAAGTCAGGATCTTGTGGAGTGGTTGTATTTCGTACTACTGATGCTGAATTATCGTTCTGTGTTATAAGAAACTTCTTTACCCGAAGGTTTGACAAGAATATCTGGAAAAAGGATGATTTATTTAATATTTTGTTGGTTGTATTAATTTTATTTCGGTCTAACAAGAACATGAGTTGCCGAAAATACTGAAATACAGCTCATGAGTTCTGCAGCTTTGTTCGCTCTGGCAGAGTTAGCTCAAGTGGACGGTCCGCCCATTTGTCTTGATACTCATATTTTCAGTGGGGGTTTCCGGTTTAAATTTTCTGTACCCGTCCCTCTCCTTTCCGCTAGAATTAGTTCCTCTCTTAGCGATAGGTTATACAATGTGAAGAAGTAATTCCATGTTCATATTATTCCGCAAGAACCACCGACATGAGAAAACTATTTCATTTATTGCTAGTGAGGTGGGAGTTCCTTGTACTGCGGCCACTTCTGACCTATTGTACCAGCCCCAGATGATAGGTGAGGGTGATTGTGGAGCAATTTGTGAATGAAGATTGGCAGGGGAAATCGAAGTACTCGGAGAAAACCTGCCCCAGCGTCACTTTGTCCACCACAAATCCCACTTGACCAGACCCGGGATCGAACCCGGGCCGCCGCGATGGGAAGCCAGCGACTAACCGCTTGAGCTATGGCGCGGCCATGAGAAGACTTCAGTGTAGAGCTAAAAACTTCCAATTTATGTAGCATATGAATATACTGCGTAGTATATATGGTATGTAGTATATACAGTATACGTTGGGGTACTCAAAAGAAACCGAACTAATTTTTTGTGGGCAGAGCTTTTGTAGTACCGCATTTTGCCGCTGTGAGCGCATAGAGCTAACATTCCTGAGTCGATAAGCTGACTACCGTTGCTTCAGAATGTAAGGACTAGTTTCGGCAGAGTTTAGAGTGACAACTGTTTCGTGTGAACGTCGTTTTTGCAATGGCTGATTTCCGTGCGGCGATGAAATTCTGCTTTTTGCTCGGGAAAAGTGGAACAGAAACTCTTGAAATGTTAAAAATGGCGTACAAAGACGATGCTGTGGGGAAAACTCCAGTGTTTGAGTGGTTTTCCCGTTTCAAAAATGGTGAAATGTCAATTGATGACAAACCTTGTTCTGGTCGTCCTTCCACGGCCCGGACACATGAAAATGTTGAAAAAATTCGTGAAATCATCAAGGAAGATCGACGTCGGACCATTGAAGAAATTGTGGAACTGTCGGGAGTGACTTGGAGCAGTCGGGTGACTGGGTTTTCCATCATGACAATGCCCCTGCTCACACAGCCCTGTCTGTACGAAAATTCTTGACCAAAAATGGTATGACCCCTGTTCCTCACCCTCCATACTCACCCGACCTTGCCCCGTGCGACTTTTTTTTGTTTCCTCGAATGAAAAGAGACGTGAAAGGAAAGCGTTTTGCTGATGTTGCTGAGGTGAAGGAAAAAACGACGGAGGCGCTGTCATACATCCCAGAAGATTAATTTAGACAATGTTTTGAAAAATGGAATAAAAGACTAGACAAGTGTATTAGTGTAAATGGAGAGTACTTTGAAGGGGATTGAAGGTTTGTGCTTAAAATTTGAATAAATAAGTAAAAAAAAAATAAGTTCGGTCTCTTTTGGGTACCCCCTTGTATGGATTGGTTACCCGTTATATTCTTCTTAAGTGGAGATTTAGACCCTTCCTTTCTCACATTTAGATGCGCTTACGGAAGGAATTATAATGTCTACAATTGTGAAATTTATCACACATAGAACTGAGCACTCGCTTTATCTTGTCGCCCCTATAAACTGATCTATTTTTAAGCAAATTAGCGAATACAACCAAACATATACTATTTTTGTCGTAAAATTTGTTACTGCAAAATGTGCTGTTGTTTAGAAAAATATATTTAAATATTATCACATGTATGAGTAATTACAGACAGGGTTTGGATTGGTAATTAATTCACTGAAATTTTACAAACTGCAACTACAAGTAATTATAGCCGTTTCACTAGTTCACACAGTTTACAGTACCCTATAGCACACCCTATTTTTTTACGTCTTCTTTAGGCGTTGATATGCAACGGCTTCCAACAATTGGGATTCATCCGCATTTTTTCGGGAGATGAGCGGCATTCGGTTAGGACAAGGCACCGGCTGTCCTGACAGGTTTTCATTATTATATTTAGCTCCTCGGGGCACGCGGCAGCGTAGTTGGTGTCTCGATGAGGTGGATTTTTTAATCCTTCCAACCGCAGTGTGTCCCTGGGATCTGCTTAGTCTCTAACAGAAATGAGTACCAGGAATCATACTGGGGATAAAGGGCGGCCGGAGCATAAGGCTGACAACTTTATCGTCATCTGTGAGTCGCTTGTCTAGAATATATGGGAGCCTCGACTCCTCACAACCCTATGGGCCTCCACGGCCTGGTACAGGGGTAGCTTTACTTAACCTCACTGCCGTCTGTGAGCCAATTGTCTAGAATATGTGGGAGCCTCGACGCCTCACAACCCTATGGGCCTCCACGGCCTGGTACAGGGATCGCCTTACTTAACCTCACTGCCATCTGTGAACCAATTGTCTAGAATATGTGGGAGCCTCGACGCCTCACAACCCTATGGGCCTCCACGGCCTGGTACAGGGATAGCCTTACTTAACCTCACTGCCGTCTGTGAACCAATTGTCTAGAATATGTGGGAGCCTCGACGTCTCACAACCCTATGGGCCTCCACGGCCTGTTACAGGGATAGCTTTTATACTTCCCTTTTATACTTAGCTCCTTCTTATGAATTCCAGAGGAGTACGTTGACTATCTCACATCAGCTTCCTTCCCAATTCATGCCCTCTTGTCGCCAGTAATTATAATTTCGTGTCATTCTACTCTAAATAAACTGTGCACGTAGCAAAGTGCCGTAGAATAATTTTCGGAATAACCATCGTTAATAGATGTGGGTCTCGTCCATCAGGTATTCTTCCGCAGTTGTTATCGTTTTCATAACTGTGGCAGAAACAAGAAATTCTACGAAATAGTTTCTTCGCATATTTCACTCTATACGGTGATGCTAGCAGTAACTAGAATGGATAATAATGCAAATTACAAATCAATAGACATATCTAATTTACAGATTACCGATTACATTAAATATCTTATTTATAATCATCAATTTCTCAACATCAATTTTAGCACGTGAAGAATTTCTCATACAACGTTTATAAACGTGTACGGTTTTACATGCATCAAGTGATTTACTGGTTATTTCAATCAAACAGAACCATAGCTGCCTCCATGTTATTCTGCACTCTACAAGCTTTAAGGTGAGCGTTGGTCGGCCATGTCGGAATTGCTTTTATAAAACTGTCTGCATGTTTTCCATTACTTTGCAGTAGGGCAGACGTCACCATAACGGCTGTACTGAGCAGAGAGTAGGGGCATGGAACACCCCCCCCCTCTATTGATGTTATCTGAGAACGTGAATACCATGTGAATTCCTTCTCGGATTGAGGCATTACGAGGTACCGTTGCACTTGCAGCTTGGACATTAGTAGAACCAGTGGCAACGGTATGAGGCAGATTGCATCCGTTTAAATGCTTTTTTGAGCTCTTTCCCCTCACCAGATAAAACGAACAAGTAATGAGGATGGCTTTGACGTCAGAACATGCCTTCCATGTACCAAACTCTATCAGGAATTTCAATTACACTTCATACGAAACCACTACACTAAAAGTTTACTGACGAATGTAATTTAACTCCATCATCATCACCAAATAGTACCGCTTATTCAACTTATCATATTTATCGATAACATGGTAAAGATGAAAGCGTTTCGATAACGTATGATGAATCTCTTCTCTCTAGGTAGATAAAATACATTATATCGTTTGGAAGTTACTTAGGAAGTGCGACGGTTACATGAGCTTAGAACTAATCTTTATAATATTATACTTATAATATTATGAAAAATGGTGAGTTTTTTGGAAGCGTTTTCTTTACATATTGCAATAATACTTACGAGTCCTTATCATTTTCGATAAGAATGTCTTAAAGGAGTCCAAAAATCGACGTAAAAGTCCAAACCGGCTTATTAATGAAGTTGGCTTCAAAATTAAGCAAACTAAATAAAAAATAATATATTATATTGATGTACGACACACAAATTCATACGAAATGCTCCACTACTTCATAAGCTACCTACCTACCTACCACTCGGCATTACAGCCCTGAGTGAGCCTTGGCCTCCTCTACAATCAGTCTCCACTGGTCTCTATTCTTCGTCTTCTCTATCCATGCTTTCACCTTCATCTTCTTCAGGTCGTTCTCAACATTGTCTGGCCATCTCATCCTGGGTCTTCCTTTTCTTCTTTTGGAATATAGTCTTCCTTTTAACGTTCTCTTTGGCATTGCTACTTAGGAAATGTAGACACAAAAGTGCCAGAAACTAACAGATGTGCTTGTGTTCTTATGTTCTATAGGCATCCCAAAATAGGATGAACTGCTGTGGTTTTGAACTAACTAACCAAGTGGAACGGAGTCTTCTTGAGAAACTGATTGTTGCTCAAGTAGTCGAGATACTTCCAGAAATCTAATCATTACTGCTGTGTTGGCAGTAGTGTGCCACTGGTCACTAACCTAAGCCAGCTGAGCCCACTCCACGCTCTTCCACTCTGTTTTAAGGTCCACTTTACTACTATTCTTCCATTAATGCGTAGGACTTTCAAGAGGTATCTTTTCTGCATGTTTTCATAATAATTTCCTACATTTTGAACTTGTTTCTCGTCTCTCGTTTGCGTTCTACATGCCAAGCCTTTACAGTCCTTCTTGTTATATTTATCTTAACGATATTAGTTGAGGATAAGAAATTGTGGAAGTCCTCGCTATGAAACTGTATCTTGCTTCTTTGTACTTAGATCTAAACCCCCCCCCCCCCAGCACCCTGATATAAAAGATCCTCAATCCAAGTTCTTCCCTTAATGCGAAAGACCAAATTTCATACCCATACAAACCTAAGATGAAAATACTTGTATAGTTCCGTGTATTGAAACTTTGCGTTCGTACACAGCTGGAGAGAATGTAAAAGGTTCTAAACTGAACGGTATAAAGCATTTCGCGTGCTTCAGCTGCTCATGAAATCAAATTCTTATGTGTTACACTCGTTCCCACATATTCTAACTTATCATATTTTCAAAGGAACTATTAGCTATCTTTGCCGATCACAGTGACCGCGCGGTCTAATGCGTGAACTGTCTTGGCTCGCTCGAACGCTGGGATCGTGGGTTCGAATCCGACTCAAGGCATGGGTGTGTCTATGCTTTTATTCCATGTTTGTGTTGTTTTGTATGTAGGTATCTGCCTTGCAACGGGCTGATCCCCTGTCCAAGGGCTCCTACCGCCCGTATATAGGATTAAGAAACTGCGGCCAAGGTCCAATAAAATGGCAATCGGCTCACAAATAGCGGTGAGGTCGTCAACCTTATGTACCGGCCTCCCTTTTCCCCCCAGAAAGTTTCCTGGTACCCATTTCTCTTAGAGGCTGAGTGGACCCTAGTGCCCTCGTGCGGCTGGAAAGTTTAGGACAATAGAAAAGCTCAATCACCTCATCGGGAATTGAACCGGCGACCTTCTGGCTTGCAGTATAGTACCTCAACCAAGCTACCGAGTGGTCCAGTTCAGTTTATTGGCGTTGTCAGTTACAGATCTGTATCTGTAACACACGAAAAGCCTGGAGGAAACCTTCCTTGGATCTGTAGGCGACTTTAAATCCTGCTCCTTTAAAGGCAGTTATCGAATTAGATGCTGGTTCCTTTGATATAGGAATACGAATGTTGAACTCTTAGGAAATTCCTATATTACTCTGGGCAATGTGTAACTGGAACGCACTACCCTCAGTTACAATACTGACCAAGAAGAAAATTTTGGGTTTAGGGATCAGACAGAGGGAGAGAATGTACGTTTGTGTTCCCTGTTGGTCCAGTGTACCAGTAAACCGGTTAAATAAGGAAGGATAGTCAAACAGGTGGGTAAGGAAACCAGGCGAACTCCTGGGGGAAATAAATAAATAATTCATGGGCGTGAAGGAAAAATAAAACTGGACCCAAAGACAGGAGCAGATAAAAGCAGTCGCAACAAACAATGAAAAGCCTCACTCCGACGTGAGAAAACTGGCCTCGATGCTCGGCTGGGAAGAAAGTAATTTCGAAAACTAATTTGATAAGAATTAAATAGTAAATGGTCATTCGTTATGCTACGTTCGTGAAGGAAGGAACGTGGTTCTGTATACTTCAAACTGGAATAGCCTATACGTGTTTCCAAATGCGTTACTTGCGAGTCCCTGGGCTGCTGATTAATTTAAGATCGAAACACTTTTCTTCAGATTCTGGGAATTCTATAGAATGAGCTTGCGAGGAGATTGCGTGAAGTCTGCGAGACTGCGAAAGAGACTAGCGGTGGAACGTAAGTCAGGTTTGGATAACGACCATTATATTTATAATGAACTTTGCCATCTTCTGGGATATAGGACCGTGTAGTATGTATATTCAACAAGATTGCAAATTTTATAATTACCGCTGTGAAAACCTCAAATCCTAGATTATTTTTCTAGTTTATTCTGCAAAGGTAATTGAAAAGTTGTCTTTTTACATTATCACATTGAATGAAAACTATTACGAAAAAAAATAAAATATAGTCAAGAATTTAGGTGTACTCCATTCTTCTACTCCATGTAAAAGTATTCTGTTTTTTTTTTCCTTGGCACTACAGCCCCAGTGGGCCTAGGCCTACCTCCATGAACTTCTCCGTTCACTTCGGTTATTCTGTGTGTCTAGCCGCTTTAAATACAATATATAAGTTTCTTATAAGCTTGGGGTTACATCGGACCCAAAGCGAACAAAAATGAAACAAAAATAACCAGTATTACTGCAGCACACTGACGCCACATTTAATCGAAATCCATTGAGTAGTTCCAGATACGAACCATGAGGGCACTCAAAAGGACTGACAACACCTGCTTATTTTTTGTGAATGCTTGCTCCTCGTGCAAAGGAGAGATCCTTGTCACACAAACAGGAATCACGGCCATATTTTCTGTTAATCTCTTATTAGCTCTTTATCAAAGTCCTTATTGAGAAGAATGCCGTCTTTTGGGATGTGGCACCGTGTAGATATTGTATAAACCGACGTTTCGGAGGAACCTGTCGCCTCCATCTTCAGTGTAGAAGAAGAAGAAAGAATCCGCAAGCGAGGAACCAGCGTGAGCAGGTGGCTGTAGACTGAAACGTCGGTTTATACAATATCTACACAGCGTCACATCCCAGAAGACGGCATCTTCATAGTCACCGCCATGAAAACCTCAAATCTTACCTCATTTTAAGTTAACAGCCATTAGCTAGCCAAGAAATACCCAGATTTCTATGGATTCCGAAAGCTCATTTTTATTTTGAAAGCACTCACAAATTGATCCAATGTGATTAACATGAATTCACCGCATTCCTTTAAACTACTACTCTTGGAAAATCTTTTCGATAATAGCCACACATCTATGTCAAGGATTCTCTTCAGGTTCTCCAGCTAAATTTTGTATGCATTTCTCTTTTCCTTCATGCTTTCAAGCACCCACCTCATCCTGTTTAATGTGATTATCCTAATAATATTAAACAAGGATAAAATTAGGGTGCTCCTCATTATTCAGTTTTGTCCGCATTCCTATCATTTGATTTCCTTGTCGCTGTGGAAGACTTATCAATTATGTAAGCGTGAAATGTTATTTCATAACTCAAAATGTTAGGGCTCGCAATATTTATTATTTTTATTTTTGTGCTATGTGTGTAAATCGAACGAATTATTAGTCTCTATACGACAATGGAAGACATTTTTTAGTGAATACTAGAAACATGGTTAGTCCAGAGGGTACTTAAATGAAGACGGGTAAGCGTACAGTACAAATGAAGTAGGCAAACACGGCCGTGTTCCAGCGTTGCTATAGCAATTCCACCTAGCATTCAGTGCACACACCAGCAGGACGTCCAATAAGGCAACAAATCCTATGGCACTCGCTTGCAAAACCGACCGGTTTCGTAATAATTGAATCACCATTTGAATGTGGAGGATTCTGAAATTAAGTTTCTCTTCATCAGATATGGGGCGCAGCAGGACGAAGAACAGGCAAGCCTAGGCGGAGCGGGGGAGGGGGCAGGAAAAGGCCAGACAGAAAATGTAGCAGCAAAATTTATTCTTAACTTGCTTAATTTCTAATGATTTCTACTCTTTTGAATGCAAAGAAATTCGACTTTTTTTAATTAATACACTTAAGAATTTAAACAATCAAACCATAATTGACTGAAGCCATCTCTCATAAAAAGTTTCTGTGTTCATAGCTGTAAATTTTATCTCAAGATTTCGAATACGTTTTGCTTATTATTACATACAGGAACCGGGATAGCTCAGTCGGTATAGCGACTGGCTATGGGCTGGACGACCGAAAGGTCGGAGTTCGAGTCCCTGTGACGTCAAGAATTTTGTCTTCTCCACGTCGTCCAGACCGGCTCTGGGGTCCACCCAACCTTCTATCCAACGGGTACCGGAGGTAAAGCGGCCGGGGCGTGAAACTGATCACTTATCTCAAAGTAGTGCCGAGTTCAAGAAAATGTGGATCTATACATCCATTCCCACATACGCCTTCATGGCGTATTGTTTAATTAGTTAAGCATAGGGCCAACTTTACTTTCTTTTGTCTTTTCCTGTTACTACATACATTTAGAAGTACGGCCCGAGTAGTATTGGCTTTCATTCCGTTATGCAGAAGCAAGAAAAACAAAAAAATCAAAACAAGTTCTGTGGCCTGTAGTCCCCAAGCGAACTATACCGACCGAGCGACCGCTTCTTGTCGGCGAAGTTAGTGCCAAATATTGCAGATAGAGGGTGTCGCGTGGTCAGCGCAACGGATTTCCACTGCCGTTAATTTCGGTTTTCTAGACCGGAGCCGTTATTTCCTTGAAATAGCTCCTCAATTATCATCACGAGGCTGAATGGACCCCTTTTCAGACCCAATACTTCTCAGAAAATATGGTAGCGTCTGGAATCGAACCCGGGTCCTCTGGATCTGTAGCCATGAAGTCTGACCACTATACCACAGAGGCCGTCTTGAAGCAAGAAAATCCTTGATTTTTTGGACTTTATCCATCATCCGGTGTTCTAGAAACACTATCGTTTGAACCCTTTAGAATCTAAGAAAATCTTTTTCTGTCACTCTCCTTTTTTTTTCTGTATTTCACCGTGTAACACGTGCTTGCAGTCTTATTTGTTGTACTGTACCGCAGCAGACAACTGAATTCGAGTCGGGTCTGACAGCTACGGGGAGAGTAAAACTAAATGAAAACATATTCGGACCTTGCCGTCCCATCAGGGCCTGCTGAGTCGACCAAAACATGCTGTAACTAAAAAACAAGTTGACAGAGTATTTTATTATCTGCGTGACTGTGTTATTTATATTGCTCAACAAAAGTATGGAATTGTTTCTCTACTAAAGAATAACTGTCCAACTGCTCTAGGCACAACTCCCTCTATACGCACAGAGAATGTGGACATGTTCCTTGTGGCAGAAAAATATACAGTGTGGCCCAAAGTCAGTTAACCTAAAATGTTCTCTCGTTTTAACAGAAATGTTCAGATTTAAACCTACCAATCAATTTGTGGAAACATATCGCAGGGTTGAGAGTTGTGCATTGAACATGGAGGATCTCATTTCGAACACTTTTTGTAAGTTTAGTAGGTAATAAAGGCATTTATTATGTATTTCATTGTGGATTTTACTAACCAGTTAACTGGCTTTTGAGCCAAAGTATGTATCTTTATTCTCTCTTTATTCCTGTTGCCCCCACTTGGATCGTTAGGGAATCCGTGAAACTCTTCGTTTCACGTCAGTTTATTAACCTTAGACAGTCGGTAGGACCCCTTGGACGGGGGATGAGTCAGTCGCAAGGCCGCTACCTACACAAGACAACACAAACACAGAATAAATACAAACATCCATGCCATCTGTGGGATTTGAACCGACGATTCCAGTGTTCGAGAAGGGCGAACACATTTCATACCTCAGACTGCGCGGCCACTGTGTTCGGCAAAGAAAGTTTTCTTTATAAAAATCCATTTCAAATTGCGTAGTGAAGACACTTCTAAATATGATAACAAGAGAGCTGTAACTATGAATACATGTCAGAATCCGTACGGCTCCACTCTTGTCTGCACTCAGTCACTCACTCATGGAGCTGAGCCCTTGTTGGGAAGCCTCCAATTGTGCAGCTACTCAAGAACTTTCCAGCATTTTATGGAACCTGTAAGTTCATTACCGTCTTCTCAAAAGTCCTCCACTGCTCCCTATCCTGAACCAGATCGATCCAATCCATACCATCTAATCCTGTCTCTCTAAGACCCATTTTAATATTGTTCACCCACCTAAGACTTGGTCTTCCCAGTGGTCTCTTTCTTTCTGGCTTTCCCAGCAATAACCTATATGCAATCCTCTCCTCCCCATTCGTGCTATATGCCCTGCCCACCTCATTCTCCTTGACTTGATCATTCTAATTATACTTGGAGAAGAGTACAAGTTATGAAGGTCCTCATTATGCAGTTTTCACCAACCTCCTATCACTTCGTGTCTCTTCGGCTCAAATATTCTCCTCAGCACCCTGAATTAAATCATGTAAGTACATATGCGAACATATTTCCATTGCAACTGCTCCATCCATTATTATAAATCATACCGAAATTTTATATATAATTTCCTTAATTACTGGCCCATTTATAGGTGTGGAACTTGATGCCTTGAGCACCATATAACTTTGCACAAATATTGATGCTTTTATGCAAGATTAATGTAAACTAATACCAGTGATACACCAGCTGTTCCATTTACATTTAAATAAACACAGAAATGACCAAGTGTCACCCGAATCCCGACAAATAAAACTTTTTTTAAACAAAACAATGAATCTCGGTCACAATAACTTAAACATAGATAATAAATCATTCGAAAGTTTGGCAATGCTCTCATACGTAGGAGCGACCTAATAAATTAAAATTGCATTCACAAAGGTATTAAGAAGGTTAAATTCGAGAAATAATTCAAACCGTCGTATTCAATCGATATGTTATATAACTTCTTGCCAATGAAAATATAGGAAGCTCTCATTTTACTTGTATGAGTGCGAAACTCTCATATTAAGGAGTGAATATGAAGTTTGGAGTTTTCGCCGATGGTTTAGATTGTGGTCTTCTGGGTTGTCAGAAATGGATCATTAAAGCACAATAGACCACTGTAGGTCGCGGTGCAATGGCCGGCGAGGCCTACCCCTCATACATACATGGATCATTACCGATGTTTAGGAGGAAGAAGATGCCTCCAAGTTCGAGATTAAATTTACTCTGACGATGCAGGCAGTATTTTCTTCTGAAACGCTGCTAACCATCCTCACGGCTCCATGGATAACATTTATATGGATCTTAAAGAAATTGGCGCGTAATGAATTCATGTTACTCAAACGAGTTTAGTGGAAACTTTTATTTTAACAGATTTCTAATGGAGTTTGGTTTGCATGCAAATATTCTGCTCAGTCAAGTTGGTTTATTTGTCAGGAAACGTCCCTCTTTCGCCTGATCTCTCCTCTATCGGCTAGTTAAAGGAAGGGGGGGGGGGCTTCGAATCTCGGTTGGGACAAGAGATTTCTCTCTACCCGACAGCGTCGAGACAGGCACTGAGGGCCAACAAGCTTTCCATCTAATCAGTACCGCGGTCGGGGCGTGAAGCTGACCTCACCTCCATCTACTGCCAAGATGAGGAAGTATGGAGCTAAATTTCCACTCCTTCATGACCTGCTGCTTAATTAATTAAGCACAGGGAATTTTATATTTTTATTTTGATTCCATCGGTTAAATTATCTCCGCTGACAGTAGCCGAGCGGTATAGCTCTCGGATGCCTGGATCGTGGGTTCGAATCCCACTCAGGGCATGGATGTTTTTTGTATGTATGCGTTTTTCTTTGTTTGTGTTTTCCTGTGTTTAGGTAGCGGCCATGCGACGGGCTGATCGTCCGTCCAAGGATTCCTACCGTCTATGAAATGATTAAAAGAACAAAAGGAAAACCTCGACACCCGTATACAGGAATGGATGAAAAAGAATTAAATTATCATGACAAATATTAGCGCCACGTCCTCAGGAAACTGACTTCGTATTTTAATATGAAGCAAAGTTTTAAGATATGCAGGGGCAACTGACTGTCAGTTAAGCACACGCCTAATGACGGAGCAGTTCATACAGCGGTATGTTTACAAGTTTGCTTTTTATGTAAAGGTAATATGAAGTTGTCCGTGTGCTTAACTAATTAAGCACTACACCATGAAGACGTATGGGGGAGTGGATGTTTAGATCCACGTTTGTTTGAGCTCGGCACTAGCTGGAAACGAGTGATCATCTTCACGCCCCGGCCACTTTACCCCCGAGGAAAGAGCCCCGGTACCCACTGGAAAGGGGGCTGGGTGGGCCCCAATGCAGGTCCGGAAAATGTGGAGAGAGAAAATTCTTGACCCTACAGGGGCTCGAACTGCGACACCTTCGTCGTCCAACCCTTAGACAGTCGCTATACCGACTGAGCTATCCCGGCTCCATTACTTTCATATGCCTTTAGAATTCACAAAACTGCTCTGAACCCCCCTCCCCTGCACCCTAACGTGCTATCCTTCCCCCTTTCCGCTCTCACGAACTGAGTCATCTTTGAGTACCTGGACTCATCGTCATACATCGTAATGACTGAAAGGATTCTTCCTGTAGCCGCGGTAAGGGAGGCATGCCAAAATTTATTGAACACTCAAAAGCGAAGTGTGGTGTAAAAGTTAAAGCTTGAATCTTAACTTTATAGCCATCGACTTTCTAAGTGTAGTTATTTGCAGTTAGCGTTATTCGACTTTTTCAATTTAGGGTCCGTAACTTTCCGCAGAAGAAAGATGGTTGAAACACTTTCGAATTTACTTGCAAATAGAGGAGAGTTGCCACTTGTGTGTGTAAGGAGACGCATGGAATTTCAATGTAACAAAATGCAGCAAACGCGACGGAGAATTTCTCCAGTTTTGTAGTTTCAAATATTAAGAAAATTCATTTGTACTCATAATAAATTATAGAACATCTGTGTTTCTCAAATATATGTATAGAGTAATTGTATGTCTCAGGTAGCGCCATTGCTCAAGCGGTTAGTCGGTGGTTTCCCACCGCGGCAGCCCGGGCTCCATGCCGGGTCTTTTCAAGTGGGATTTGTGGTGGACAGAGTGGCGCTGGGGCGGGTTTTCTCCGAGTACTTCGGTTTGCCCTGCCAATCTTCATACCACCAAATATATCATCATCATAGTCACCCGGGGCAGGCTACAATAGGCCAATCTGTGGCCACCGTGCTGAGTGGAACGAGCTGGGCTCCAACCCCCCCCCCAAGCGAATTTTAATTATATATCTTTGAATGGTTTCAGCAAAAAATCAAAATTAATAATATGGTGAATAGTAAGAAGGCAATAAATAGAATAATCTGGTAAAGCGATTGCTTCAAATACTGAGTCGACCCCAAGGTCATAGTGCTGCTGGAAGGATTAGATCAATTGAAAATATCCACCCCATCGGAACTCGAACCCGACGTGAAGAAGTGATTTTTTTTTACCCTACCAGGACTCGAACTGCGACCCCTAGGTCATCCAGCCCGTAACCGGTCGCTGTACCGACTGCGCTATCCCGTCCCTAACTTACGTACTTTCAGTAGCAGCGAATATGTATTGTGCATATTATACTTCAGAAAATACAAATATATTGTTCAGAATTTTTTTCCTTGGCACTACAGCCCCAGTGAGCCTAGGCCTGCCTCAATGAACTTCTCCGTTCACTTCGGTTTTTCTAGATCTTACACATTCGGTAGGACTCCTTGGGCGGGTGATCGGCTCGTCGCAAGGCCTCTACCTGTACCCAAACACCGAAAAACACACACACAAAATAAACATCCATGTCCTGAGTGGGATTCGAACCTACGATCCCGGTTTCGAAGCGAGCGAAGACAGTACATGCCTTAGACCGCTCGGCTACCGTGACCGGCCTATTGTTCAGAATGCTAGCCAATATACTCGTATACGTTATAAGGGTTCAGTTATGTTTTCCTGCACCTTACAGACAGTAATGGCGGTTACAAACTTATGTGGATGGAATACGGATGAAGAAGAGGAAATGCTGAAGTAAGATGAAATGCGCAGAAATGAAAATTCTAAGATGAATCACGAGATGAGCAAGAACTGAGAGGGATTAGCTCCGCCTAATGAGCCCAACATTTGCCTCAAGATTCAAATAGTCAGCCTCGTGAATGTTGTGTTACTGCAGCGAGCAAGACAAGATGTGTATTTTCCATTTTTGTTTGTGTCAGCTTAAAAGATGGATAGACTATGGCTCATAAAATACAGAGAGATTAGAAACCTGTAAGATTTGAGGTTTCCACAGCTGTAACTATGAAGAATGCAGTCTTCTGGGATGTGGCGCCGTGTAGATATTTTCTTAACCGACGTTTCGGAGGAATGTATCTCCTTCATCTTCAGGGTATAAGTAATCTACGAGCGATGAACCAGCGTGAACAGGTGCCTAACAGACTGGTTCATCACTCCCGGATTTTATACCCTGAAGATGGGGGCGATGCTTTCCTCCGAAACGTCAGTTAACAAAATATCTACACGGTGCCACATCCCAGAAAACGGCATCCCTCAGAGTAGAAATATGTTCTATACGAGATGAAATCCAGTAATACTTAGAAAGTCCAGTGGTAACAGTATCAAGACAATCCTGCCTTTATACAGGAAGAGGAAGGAGAGATACTGGGAAGGTGGGAAGCACAAGCCGGTACAGCAATATTTCCTACACTTTAAAGAGATGATCATGACTGTGCAAAGTTAATAAAAGTTTGTTTATGAACAATCTGCACAATGCATTTTACGGTTATAATTTACCAATATGGAACAAAATTACATTTGCTAGATAAATTTAGGGTTCACTTTTTATTATTGCTAGTGGGGTGGGACTAACTCCCTTATACTGCGGCCACTTCTGGCCTATTGTACAAGCCCCAGATGGTAGATGAGGGTGATTGTGGAGCAATTGGTGGAATGAAGATTGGCAGGGGAAACCGAAGTACTCGGAGAAAACCTTCCCCAGCGCCACTTTGTCCACCACAAATCCCACTTGACCAGACCCGTGATTGAACCCGGGCCACCGCGGTGGGAAGCCAGTGAATAACGTCTTGCGCTATGACGCGGACAATTAGGGTTCACTTACACTGGAGCTGGGATAGAGTAGTCGGTTTAATGACTAGCTACGAGCTGGACGACTGAGGGATTGGAGTTCGAGTCCCGGTAGGGTCAAGAATTTTCTCCGCCTCGTCCAGACTGGCTCTGTGTTCCACCCAACTTCCTATCCAATGGGTGCAGTGGGCTCATTCTTCAGAGGTAAAGCAGCAGGGGCGTGACTCCAGCGAGTGACGAGTTCAAGAAATTGTGAATCTATACAACCACTCCCCCATACGCCTTCATGGCGTAGTGCCTAATTAGTTAAGGACAGGGACAGCTTTTGCATTTTACCTTTTTACCTACATTTCCTACTTTACGCCAGCCTCCAGTCTGGAAGGCGGTGTGTGAGGAATGATTGGTAGATATATCCTGTTCACTGTGCGCTGACCTCTCACATGGGGAGATAACAGCATCTCTATAACCACGTGATCATAGCACTTCCTGAGCGCTCTGTTATCAGATGCAACTCATATTGCTCGTCTCTGCATTCGGAGCTATAAATGCAATATATACACAACAATTTCAAATGTGTAACGCTGTGCAGATTCGTAGATAAAGCAGTCTGCAGCGGCGTCATATTCGGGACTCTATGTTCTAAAGAGATGTCCTTTCGCGAGAGCGATGGGCTCTCTGCACATAAATTGCTGCCCCCAGTGTCACATAAAATGACTCGCACTAGGCTCATAACTGGGTGTATTGGTAACTGCATGCACTATACAACGCGAAAAGAAATTTTAAATAGCTTAACGCACAACAAATCCTCAGCCTGTGAAGAAGAAAGATGATGTACGCTGAGTTTTGTAAAGGAAAGATTGCGGTTAAAAGGGAGCAGCCAGGACTTCGTATCCATTTCATATGCAAAATAGGCGGCATTGCTGTATTGATCTTATTTTACGTAAGAACAAGGTGTTTCACATGCAGTGCCACTATGATTCGTAGACATAAGCAGGTCATGATAACTTCTCCTGGAGCCTATAAACCTATATACTCGTATTAAGCACGGGGGCATGGGCCTCAGGCACACTTCTGTCTATCTATCTATCTATCTATCTATCTATCTATCTATCTATCTATCTATCTATCTATCTATCTATCTATCTATCTATCTATCTATCTATCTATCTATCTATCTATCTATCTATCTATCTATCTATCTATCTATCTATCTATCTATCTATCTATCTATCTATCTATCTATCTATCTATCTATCTATCTATCTATCTATCTATCTATCTATCTATCTATCTATCTATCTATCTATCTATCTATCTATCTATCTATCTATCTATCTATCTATCTATCTATCTATCTATCTATCTATCTATCTATCTATCTATCTATCTATCTATCTATCTATCTATCTATCTATCTATCTATCTATCTATCTATCTATCTATCTATCTATCTATCTATCTATCTATCTATCTATCTATCTATCTATCTATCTATCTATCTATCTATCTATCTATCTATCTATCTATCTATCTATCTATCTATCTATCTATCTATCTATCTATCTATCTATCTATCTATCTATCTATCTATCTATCTATCTATCTATCTATCTATCTATCTATCTATCTATCTATCTATCTATCTATCTGACCTTGTGGACCTTGGCCGCTCTTTCAGTTTATAATCTTTACACAATCGATAAGACTTATTGAACGGGGCATAAGCCCGTCGCAAGACCACTACCTACACTCAGAACAACACAAACACAGAATAGATGCGCACAGACATCCATGCCTCGAGTGGGATTCGAATCCACGATCACAGTGTTTGAGAGGGCGATGACATTTCATGCTTTAGACCGCGTGGCCTCTGTGATCGGCTCTGAATCAATTACTTCACTTTATTATATCTAATGAATTCGTAGTTTTTATTTCAAATTATTGAAAACTGAGTTTTGTGATTGTGTTGCTACGTTATTTTGCAGATTCTTTCAGATTTAGCTATACCTTTCAGTACATAAGAGCTGAAATATTGGAGTTGAGGCCGAAATATGCAGTTTCGGTAAGAAGTAGCCCATCAGAGTTATGCATTCTGATTCACTGAGCAGAGAAAGAGAGAGACAGTTGAGCCCATCTGAGTGAATGCACGCTCTCGCATTAACTTCGATTTTTACGAAATTGAAATCTATGTGGGGGCCCGGCCGTTTAATGAGGCCGACTGTTACAAATGATCGTGCTATTTATCGTTGAAGGGAAGTTCAACAAAATACCACAATTATCTGGGATAATGGGCAATGCTGGGTAACAATATGCGGTAGGGCAAAAGTGAAACATATACAAATATTGAAGCAAGAAAGAGCTTCCATTTTCATACAGAGGCGTGTTATGTGCTCGCCCTTCAGCTCGTCCGACTTGTTTCCTTATGCGTCATTCTAGAATTGCTATGAAACAACGATGCGTTTCTCGACATGTTTCGAAAAGAACAGCACTCAAAATTGCTTCATTAATCTTTTGAAAAGTCAAGACATTTCCCCCTCAGCCCTTTCCATTTGCCTTCTCGTGTAATTTCACGCTAAATAGCACTGGAATTGTTATTATTTAGGCCATTTTACGATACTGCTTCAACTGCAGAGGTTTGAAAGCTTAGAATTATGTGTGAAGGTGAATACTAATTAACATTATCCGGCAGCTATTCCCAATTTTCGAACCTAATGTCCTGGTACTTCAGTGGAGAGATAGAAAGTCTGACAATTTACTGGTCCAGGCTGGCCGACAGCCCATCCAAATGTTGTTTCGCTATCTCCTGTTATACCATTTCTCGCGATGTCACTGCAGTTGACACACAATCACCAAGTAACATGTGAGTGAAGCAACGACAGAAAAAAAAATACTTTTGAAGCACGTGCGTTACAGGTCTAATTTTAATTTGCAGATTGAATGTAAGAGTGAGATATGAGACAGTGTGTGATGCTACAAGACTCCATAAGAGAATCCAATAAGAGGCCTATAAATCGAGTGAGAGAGTGTCAGTGAAGGACTTGCTTTGTTAGAGTTCTCACTTCTTGCATATATTGCCGTGTAGAACATTGAAATTCAAAAGACTTTCGGGGGAATATGCCGACACTATTCCAGGGTCTGATAATAAGCCAAGCCAACGTACAGCAGGTAGCTAACAGAGCTCATGCTTCTTGCTGGTTTCCTGCTTGGCTTACTCTTCCACTCTGAAGATGTTGGCGACGTATTTGCACCCAAAGTCGACTGACTTGTAGCAGATTAAACCTCGGTATATCCCAGCTCTTCGTAACCACAGCTGCTAGAATCTCAGATCCACCCTATTTTATAGGTTATGTCCTTACAAACAAACACACTCCGTGGTCAGCGCAACGGTTCCCCACGGCCGTTAATCTCGGTTTTCTAGACCGGAGCCGCTATTTCCTTGAAATAGTTCCTCAATTATCCTCACGAGGCTGAGTGGACCCCGTTCCAGACCCACTATTTCTTAGAAAATCTGGTAGCGCCGGGAATCAAATCCGGGACCTCTGGATCTGTATCCAGGAACTCTGACCACTAGACCACAGAGGCTTTCGGTTATGACCTTACCTTTCGATATTGTATCGATTGGCGTTCAGTTAGACAGACCTACAATCGTGAGAATTGAGCATTAAGCAGTTGTGGTCTGTTTTAATATCTTGTTCCACCATGTTTATGTAGAGACTGATGCGCTCCAACCAAAATCTGTCCCCGTGCAGTATCCCTGGCTGGTGGATCATGGAGCCAACTTCAGCGTGTAGAGGATGTCGCGTGGTCAGCGCAACGAATCCCCACGGAAGTTGGCACTAACTTCGCCGACAAGCGCCGGGCGTTCGGTCGGTACATTTCGCTTGCGGACTACAGGCCACTGAGACTCGTTGAGGCAGGGGTAGAATGTGATGAATACTTATTGTTGGGCTATCGGAGACAGAATAATTTGGAACCCAGTGAAGCTACGCGGCATTGTAGCTACCCGAGTATGTCCCCCTAATCCTATATTTAGGGAGGTGAAAAATTCTTCAGTAGAGAAATCTCTTGTGACTGAGTGTAAAGAAGTATTTCTCAGTTTCTCTGCTCTAAGGAGTCTGCCTCAACACTACATTCCCTTCCCCAGGTCAAGCGTTGCGGGAGGTATACATGTTACCTTGCCCTCTGACACTTTCAAGACTAGTTTAAAGTGATATTCGACTTGTTAAAAGGCCTATCGCAATGCAAACTTCAATTTATTTCTTCATCAAAAAGAGCACAATATCACTATTCGAGTAACTACGAATTACCACGGAAATAGTAACCTGACTGCGGTCCAGGTTCACAATATATGGTCCGTGACTCAGACACGATACCCGGTCGGGATTCGAAGTGGGTAGGCTGAGGTAGGCCGCACACCGACACGCGTCAAGACATGTAACAGTCAAGGCATGATGTCTGCGATGCTGACGTCATGACTCAGTCCGGTGTGTGGCGGTTTTCGTAACCTCGTTCGTTTCAACTCTGTTCCTTTCTTTGCGTTATATCGCAGACACCGTGCCTTGACTGTTACATGTCTTGACTCGTGCCAGTGTCCGGCCTACCTAACACTTCGCGTTCGAGACAGACGCGTTACCAACGAGAATTCCCGCCAGATATACGTGTATGAACTAGCGGCGTGAAATTGGCACTGCTGTAGTAAGAATATCGTATTGCGTTGCGATGTGATTTATAAGGAATCCTCAATAAGAACTGTCTTATTACGCTGCGTATCTCTGTACATTCCTGAATGGTGTGGACATAGTTATTACATCATGTCAGTGGGAACAACGTAATCATGATATGTTCATCTGTCTGCTTTCGAAACCACCAACATGATGAATGTTCAACTTTTAAGACGCCGAAAATTGTAATAGCAGTCAGTCCAAGGCCTTGCAAATTTGAATCCTTTTTGATGTTTTGAAGGTATTGTGTAAATTGTAAGAGAAAGTAAAATAACAACGATGTCATCTCTATAATTTTGTTCTTTTCATGAAAATAACTGTTTAATCACTGAAATTTGACAGGTGAAATTTGTCACCACGCGTTTTTGAAGCAAGTAAAGCAAGCTTTGCCGATCACAGTGGCCGTGCGTCTAAGTCATTAACTTGGTCTTCGCGCCCTCGAACATTGGGATCGTGGGTTCGAATCCCACTCAAAGCATGGATGTTTGTGTGCGTTTATTCGGTGTTGTGTTGTCCCATGTAGGTAGCGGCATTGCTACGGGCTGATTCCCCGTCCAAGGAGTCCTACTGACTGACTATAAGATTAAAAAACTGAAGTGAAACAGAACATTTCACGTATGTCCTATGCTGCAGAGGTAGAAATAAGAATATGGATGATTTAATGAAAGAATGTAATATGAAAACGTATAGGCCTATGATGTAATTCTTTGGAATTAGAATCTGTACCACAAGTACGCCGAAAGGTATTAATAAATCAACGCAGTTTGCATATTTTTTTTTCGAAATAGAGAAAAACTAGTTAGAATTTAGCGTTTCATTAAATCACCTGAAATCGATGCCAGCAGCGACCTTACTGCTGTGCTACTGCTGTTGGTGCTTGCTCTGTCAAATGCAGTGTGATTAATTGCCGGCCTCAGGTAGCTGCATGCCCTACATAAAGCTTCCAAAACAGAAATGAGCCCTACCCGTAAGCAAAGAGAATTGTTACTGCTTTGTTTTGTGAGACAACTGCCTCCATTCAAATGCCAATAATGTTACAAATTTACAGTTTTTAAGACACTTCTTTCGAGTAAGAGACATCTGACGGACCGAGATGTAGGAGTTAATGTTCTGGAAACTTCACAGGAAATCTGTATCAATCGGCTGGAATCATAGTATGTCTTCTCGAATATAAGACGTTAAGCTCGCGGTCTAGGGCACTAAATGTGTATCTTCGAGCGCTCAAACAATGGGATCATGGGTTCAGATCCCACTCGAGTCATTGGTGTCTGTCTGCATTTATTCTGTGTTGTTGTCCTGTATAGGTAGCTGTCTTGCAACGGGCTCATCACCCGTCCGAGGAGTCCCACTGACTGTCTATAAGATTCATAACTTCAGATTAATTCCGGTGATAAACCCGCCAGAGGATCAGAAGCATCAAAGATATAAACGTAAAGTTGTTCCTGTGTTAATTAATTAAGCACATTATTATGGAGTCACCCAAGGGAGTGGAGTACAGCTTCGCCATTCTTGAACTCGGCGGTAGCTGGAGGTTAGTGATCAGCTTCACGCCCCGACTGTTTTACTCTCTGGGAAATGGTCCTCCGTTACCCACTGGATAGGAAGCTGGGTGGGCCTTTTGAGTCGATCTGGACCATGTGGAGAGGGGAAAAGTCTTGCACGTGCCGGGAAGCGACCTTGGCCATCCAGCCCATCGCTGTACCAACTGAGCTATGCCTTCTTTAATAAAGTATAATATCTTAAAGAAGTGCAAGAGCTAGGGAAGGTGCATATGAACAGGAAACTCGCAGAAAACACGAGATCGCTGAAGAAATGAGGTGGTTTCGAGAGCACAGATGAAACTGAGGTCTACGTTCTCACTGCGAGACTAGTGAAAGCAACACAAAAGAAGTGAGACAAGGCTCATACCGGAAAGGTTACATTGTCTTATCGCTGTTGATGCAACGGCATGTCTGCATATGTATAACAGAGATGTCTATAGTTCACAGTTACTTCACTTGTGTTCACAAAATGTCCCGGAGCTCGAAAAGAAAATAAATGTGACTCCTTTAAACATTTTATTGTTGTACAGCGTGTGTAAAGCTTTGTTCTCGTTGAATGGAGCACCAGAGTACAGTTGCGTGCAGCAGAGGTAACAAGAGCATTAATGTTCTGGCTGTGATGATCTTCCGCCAGGTAAGGGAAAGAGGCTGTAAACATGTCCTGTTCTCCCAGTATTATTCTACAGTCAGTCAGCTGAATGTTTCCTGTCTTCCAGACAAAACAGGCGTCATTACATATGTTTAATAGTGTTTTGTGAAAGGAAAAGAAATGGCTAGTTTGTTAAATACTAAGGAGAGTAGATTTTCGCACTCCATTTGTGAAATTTTGTACATGCATGGATGAACACTTCAAAATCCACTTCACAGAAGAGATACGAATTATTAATTTAATTAAAAATGTATTACTAAGCTTATTTAAGGGACCCTTCTCTACTATGTCTTTTAATTATATTAATTTCAAATTGTGACATTGATGTCCCCTGATATTGTTCTAAATTTTGTTACTGGACTCTCCTACCGCATCCCTTCCAGTTCATTGTTCTTTAATCATCCTATTATAAGGCGCTATTTAATTGTATCCCCATCGATTGTGTCTCCACCTTATCGTGGTGGCGGGATTTGACTGCTCTTGAGACCTTGAGAGCTATGCCGGTGGTAGAGTAGCTACTGGTAGGGTCACCCATGCCGGACAGGTCAAAGGGCAGGAGCCAGATGAAGAGGGATACCCTGGTCCTCCAGGTTGGGAGTTGGTCCTGAGGCTAACAACCTCACACTGTAAAAACTAAACTGTTCAGGAACCAGATAATCGGCCTCGGATGCATGGATTCAAAGGAAATCGCCATTAGCAAAGGAGCTGAAACGGTTAGAGGACGTACATGATGATCTCCGTAAAATGAAAGCAGAAGGATGAGGAGGAAAGAAGAAGAAGAATGGAGGCAGATTGTTCAGAAGAAAGCTCACCCTGAGCTGTAGCGGCGAGGGGAAGGATTTAATTGTAGGAATTGGAAGCGCCATTAGATAAATTAGGAATAAAATACAGACTTGGTGACCTAATGTCTGGCATACTGCTCACCTATACGTCATCCTGGAGCATATAAAGTGTATCACAGACAATTGACAACGTCCAGCATAAAACTGTTACAACAGTTTGCTGTGGCGAGGAAACATACAACTCGACAACCATTTTGTTGCCATTTATGAAATTCTCTATATTGCTCCCTCAGTTCGTTCAGCACGAAGCGCTGTAGCGTTCAGTTATTTACGTTTCTGTGTAATACTCATTCTTATTGAAGTATGATTAGATAGAGACATCATAAGACTCGACATGAAGGAAACTGCACACTGGCAATCGCATTTATTCGAGGCATTTGAAAATGACAAGCCTTGTTGTGATCTTGCAAATACTTATGGACACAGAGGTTCTTACCCTTGTTGTCTTATTCACAGCTCCGCGCTTCACGAATTATCATTACAGTCAGTGAGCAGTGTGTCCCGTCATGGTGCGGTGTACTTAAGCGCAACGCATATTTCTGTGTGACACCTATGTGAAATACGAATCTGCTGTAAAGTTTCGGCGAGAATTTCGATTTAAATTTCGGAATGAAAGAATTCCCAGCAGAGAAATAATTCACAGTTGGGCGAATAAACTTAGATCAACGGGACTCTTAATAGACAAGAAACAAAAGCATTAGCGCCGAGTTATAGCTGAGGAGACTTGAACATGCACCTAGAAAATCACTGAAACGTCTAGCTCAACAGACTGGAGAGCCAACGTCTAGTGTAACAACGGTAACACAATTGCTGAAGCTTAGACCCTATGAAACAACAGTAATCCACGCATGCCTTGCAGCCGTGCGACCCAGCTAGCAGGGTTCATTTTGCAATTTGTTTCTACAGTCTGTGGTCGAAGGTGACATCGATGCATAATTTACATTCTTTTCTGATGAAGCGTGGTTTCACGTGCAGGGATACATAAACACGCAAAATAATCCCTGCTGGAGTTCACAGTATCCACATCTAACCCACGAAGTCCCGCTCAATCCAGTGAAATTTGGTGTCTAGTGTAAGTGCAAGACACACCGTTGGACCTGTGTTTTTAACGAAACAATTCCGAAAGATATGTACAGGTACATTCCGTGGCATTTATTTCCAGAGTTAACAGAAGAAGAAAGACTCTATGGCTGGTTCTAGCAAGACTCAGCTACTGACCACACTGCACGTACACGTATGTCCATGCAGGCTTTGTCCGATGGCTTCGGGAACAAAATTATCAGCAGTGGTATTTGGCTGGCACGTTCACCTGACCATACACATTGTGATTCTTTCTTCTGGGGTTGTATGAAGGACAAAGTTTACAACAGTAAGAAAAGAACTAAAACAAATATTTTAGGGAAACTGCAAATATTCCTGCAGAACAGCTTCAAAGGGTAGATCAAAACCTGTTCCGTCGGTATGAGGAACGTCTACTTGAAGATAGACAACATTTTCAACACTTCCTGTGATCTGTGAATTGCCAACCAGCATATTGATTCATCGGCAATATTTATATGCGCATCGCAGCCGGCGGTGCACCGGTCGCTGTGAAGCGCAGAACCGTGAATCGGTCAACAGACCTCCTTGTATATTCTTAATTTAACTTTGTTAATTATTTTATTTTGTTATTCATGAACCAAAGCGATAGGCCTGCTCTGGCCAGGGCACAGCACAGATCCCTTACTTCAGCTTGTGGATGTGCAGCTTCACCCTACACATTCGTGCCCGTGGATAGAACTAGACACACACTGGTGTGTGTCTTCTTGAAGGCCAAGGAATCACTTGCGATATATGGACACTGCACATCGCTGACAGTGCAACGTTACCCTTAAATTTCGTTTTCTACACTGTAGGTGTTCAGCCCTGAACTCAGTCCCAAGAGAAGGGAGATCCCGGCAGTGAGATATCGAGAAAAATGTGACGACAGCACTCGGCGTTGAGAAATGCCTTATCTGTTTCACTTCCGACGGCTGACATCACACGAAACACCGCCTTTTTCATGCTTCCTGCATGTACAGTCTGATTCTTAAGAAACTGGCAGTTCCTGCGTGTTTTGCAGTGGAAACAGTTACACAGAAAGTAGACTTAAGCTATGGACTGAGTCATCGTGTGAATCAAAACCTCTTCCGTGCCATAATTAAACAAATTGTTGAACACTGACGCCACTCATGGAGCTGAACCCTTCTTGAGAAGCCGCCAATTCTGCAGCTACTCAAGAACTTCCCAGCGTTTTATGGAACCTAAAGGTTCATTACCGTCTTCATACACCGGTCCCTATCCTGAGCCAGATCAATCCACTACATCCCATTCTATCTCTAAGATCCATTTTAATATTGTCCATCACCTACGCCTTGGTCTTCCCAGTGGTCTCTTTCCTTCTGGCTTCCCCAGCAATAGTCTATACGCATTAATCGTTTCCCCCATTAGGGATACATGTCCTGCCCACCTCATTCTCCTTGACTTGGTCATTCTAATTATACTCGGAGACGAGTACAAGTTATGAAGCTCCTCATTATGCAGTTTTCTCCAACCTCCTGTCACTTCATATGCTTCGGCCCAAACATTCTCCTCAATGCCTTCATCTCAACCACCCTCAGTCTATGTTCCTACCTTAATGTCAGAGACCAAGTTTCGCACACATCCAGAACTACAGGCAAAATTATAGTTTTGTACATTTAGTTTTTGTGTTTTGGGACAGCAGACGAGAGGACAAAAGTTTCTAGACTGAATGGTAGCACGCATTAGCCGAGTTCAGTCTCCTCTTAATTCAAATATGTAACATTAAAGAAAAATCAAACAAATTAATTTTGGAGGATTTCTGTCTGCTGTGATATGACGCGGTGTAGTCCGTTGAAAGTCAACCTTCGTTTCTGAGGAAAATGTCGTCCCCATTTTCAGGCTTGAAGAGCAAGCCAACCAAGAAACCAGGAAGAAGCAGAAAACTTGCCTGATGATGGAGGCAACGTGTTGTTCCGAAACTTCGATTGATTTTGAACGGACTACACAGAATTTTATCCCAGAAGATGTTGCCTCTTCATAGCCACCTCTGTCAGAATTTTAAATCCTACAGATAAATGTTTATAATTCCAGCCAAGTCAGGAATACATCAGTGAATCACAGACATTAGTGTGGTGTGTTCTCATGATTGTAGGTTGGCGTTGATGTCTGTATAGTTCTTGGAGACCGTGATGCTTTTATACGAACGCGACTCTTCTAATTTATTATTGTTACTAATTTTTTCATCTGAATATTCATTAAATGACCACAGGGAAGACCAAGGCATAGGTGGGTGGACAATATTAGAATGCATCTTAGAGAGATAGGATGGGATGGTACGAATTGGATAGATCTGGCTCAGGATAGGGACTTGTGGAGGGCTCTTGTGAACAGGTAATGAACCTTCGGGTTCCATAAAATGCTGGGAAATGTTTGAGTAGCTGCAGAATTGGCCGCTCCTCCAGTAGGGCTCAGCTCCATGAGTAAGTAAGTAAGTACGTAAGTAAATATTCATTAAATTCTCGTGTCTGTATAGAGGATCCCGCATTACGTACGGTACAACACACTCACTGCAGAAATAACGCAATGGATTCACTTTGAGAGGGATTTTATTTTAATTTCTCGTTGAATTTTTAGCTGCTAAAGTTTCCCGATCTGTATTAACCGAATAATTTCCATACATGGGCACTAGTATCTCACTTTAGTTCAGCATTGGACGGGAAGGTGAATCCAGAAAACAGTAAAGCTGCGTTTTCTTATTTGCCAGTAGACACGCCAGACTTTTGAGCTCAGATAGTAATCGGCAATCTCTGCTTGAAAACGTTTTGATCTTTTTGGTTCCAGTTAAAAGTTTCAATACGTTATGTACCAAGTTTCCTAGAAATTGAGGTACAAGACAATGGAACAATTACACAGAAAAAAAAACGTTTCATTTTTCTGCGATACATGCACGAAGTAAGTTGTTTTTCGCTATATCAGTTTCGCCTATCACAGAAATGATAGCCATAAATTTGCATGACCAACAGATTTTCGTTATCGTCTTCTGGTATGCAAGACACATGAATATATACAGCACGTGTTTCTTAATTTAAGACATCTTATTTGAATGAGAGAAAACATCTTTCTCCAATAAATCGTCATATTCTCGAATTATTCTTGGCAGAAATTATAATAACAATTAGAAAATTCCCAAATTTTATAAACTTGCTGTTTTAGCTCAAAATTCTGTGCATCAGACTATGGATTGTTGCAATATTTTTGTGTAGGATTTGAGATTCTCATATTTGTCGTTATGAAGAGTTCTGGCTTCCGGAATCTAACGGACTGCATGGCGTTATATCCCAGAAAATCGGTCGCCAGCAAAGTCAGTGTTAGTTTCGGGTCCCGTCGAGACACTTGACCGCATTTTTGTTCTTTACAAGACTTTTACATGTTTTGGACTGGGGTCCCCTCTTCGAAGAGATTAAGGCCCTGACTACTGTTGGGGTGAATCGGCCGGGCACTCGCTCCATAACTGGTCCTGTCCTCACCACACACACACACACACACACACACACACACCATCGCAAAAGGCAGAATTATTCAGCAGTTTGATGTCGATATTTCGAAACAGCGTACCAGAATTAATTTAAGAAATTACTTTTCTACTATATTATTATGCCTTGTTGAGTAAAGGAATTTTACCTCTTTGCTTGTGAATGGTCGCCCGGGCGGCTTCATAGCTGAGGCGGTTATGCACCGATTTCTCTCTGCGGGACTCGGACTCAGTTCCGGGTGGCTTCACGTGGGAGCAGCGTTCTCTCCGATTTTCTTCAAATTCCCCTAACTAATCATCATATCACCATTGCTTCGCATTCACCTGAGGTGTGTGATATCCTTAAGCACGAAGAGAACTATCCTATCCGTGACCTGTAAGTTTGGGACCTCACCTCTCTCTTGGCATTTGTCCATTTGAAGAGAAATAAGACGGTTTCTTCTTAGTTTATGCAACTTAGTTTCTTAGTGTAAGGGAAGAACACAGACTGCTGGAATCTGGGGGCAAAATGTTTGAGAAAGCCATATGGACAAAAATGAGATGATTTTACGCAGGACTAAAGAGTGTACAGGTAAAGGCCTTGCGACGAGCTGATTACTCGCCCAAGGAGTCCTGCCGTATGTGTAAGATCTAGAAAAACCGAAGTGAACAGAGTTCATGGAGGTAGGCCTAGGCCCACTGGGGCTGTAGTGCCAAGGAAAAAAAACGAGCGTACACATCAAGGCTATTAAACCTAGAAGGATAAGATATGCGAAATATGGATTTCAGAAGGGGAAATAATAAAGGCATACTCAATTTTCGTAACAAAAGCTGAGGAGAAAGGACCGCTTGAGAGACGTACGCTATAGGTGAGTGTTAAATGAAGCTTAGCAGAAGGTCGTGGAGGAATGGACTGGAGTGAACTGACGTAGGGTCCAGTGATGAGCGTTATGAACACAGTAACGGTCCTTCAGGGAACTATCTTGACCAACAGAGTGGACATTTAGTGTCGAATGAAGACCATGCACGCTACGCGGTAACGCGATGCGTCAGGTCTCTGTTCCCCCACTATTGCAATGCCATCCGACGGAGTAAGACGTTGTCTTCGCTTAATGCGTACAGGCGCTTTCTGGTTGATGCAAACAGCAGTTTGTAATTCCAGGTAATTAATAAGTTTCTCCAGGCTGACTTGGGTTTATTACGTTAGAAATCTCCCCGGGCTCTAACACCATACTTCCTCAGTGTGTTTGCTTTAAAGTCATGGTAGCGGATGTACAGTACATCCAGTGCGTGCAATAAAGATTTATGAGCTTCTTATGTTTGTAGAAACGAGGTAGAGACATCGCGGTTTATTTGTAAAGACTTGTACTTGAGGAGAGAACTTTGGTGGTGTGGAAAGAGGATGAATTCTAGCGGGATAATTAATTAAACTTAAGTCTGTTTTAATGTCATTAGCATCAAAGACGGATAGAGGTATAAATGTATGTATTATGAGATGTTTTCAGTAATTATACATTTCAATGAATTGGAACACCTCAGACGGTAAGGTCGGTAATGACTGGATGAACACGCTTCTATTACCGGCAAGGAAAGAGCTTCTCTTTTCCCCGCCACATTCAAGTCTCCGTTCTGTCCATTGAGTCTCATGGTAACTGCCGGACCTTGAAGCTACTTGCTAATTTATGTCATGTGTATATCTAGAATACGCGGGCAATGGAATATATTTATATAAGACCAGGCATATTATTTATTTTAATGCTTTTGTTTACTTTTCATTTCATAGCGGATTTTAAGTGATCCATTTCATTGTATCAAGCCTCACACCAGTCAGCTGATCAGGATGTTCCTAGCATTTTACAGAAATCCAAAGTTAATTAGCCGGTCACGGTAGCCGAGCTGTCTAAGGCATGTACTGTCTTCGCCCCCTCGGAAGCCGGGACCATGGATTAGAATCCCACAGAGGGCATGGATGTCTATGTACATTTATTCTGTGTTTGTGTTGTCCTGGGTTTAGGTAGATGATGTCTTGCGACGGGCTTATCAGCCGTCCATGGAGTCCTACCACCTATGAAAATGATCAATGAAACTGAGAAATCAGCCCTGTACTGCACAGTGGGAGCAAGAGGAAGAAGAAGAAGTTAATTACCGTGATGATAACACTCAACGCGGGACGCTATTCTGATCCACACGAACTCAGACCGCTTCGTGGCACTGTTTCACTGAGGTTCATGTTCGCTTGCTGTTTCATCTCTGCCTTGGTTTCCAAAATGGTTTCCCCTCGTAGAGTTTTTACGTGTTGTGATTTTCTTGCCTGTATTAATTTCCCTCTGTACTTCATCCTTCTTGAGCTAGTCACCATGACTCTAACAATATTTCGTTCAGAATACAGATTACAGCGGCCATCCGGGTCTGGACAACTTGGAGAATAGAAAATCTTGTCCCTACCAAGACTCGAACTCCGACCCCTCGGTGTTCTAGCCCGTAGTCAGTCGCTATACCGACTGCGCTAAATCATGTGTACCTCATGAAGGTCCTGCATGGCAGAAACGTGTCTTGAATTTACGTGAAATTATAGACTTAGCAATGATTCGATCAATAATCTGTCAAGTTGCATTGAAGATCTTATTGCATACACCCACCCACACACACACACACACACACACATATAAATATACATAGGGGAGACGGGAGGTAGTTATTACAGGGGCTAGCTGTTAAATACAAATTATAAATCAACCGCCAGTAGTAGTGACTCCACCACTTACCAGAGAGAAGCCATGTTAGACCTCTGGTTATCCCCAGTCGGTAGTGATTCCGCAGTTGGTCATCCTGCGTAGTTAAAGAAAACGTGCTTCATTTTTTTTTTCCAGTAATTTTTCCATTTCTTTATCTTTGGTTTATAAAACAGAGTTAATTTGCTTTTCCCTGACGGGTTTGTTAGCGTCTGCGCAATTGATAAGATTCATATAAAACAATTTTATGATTCATTTTAGGAACGAAAATTACCTTTCTAGATTTAAATCCTTGTGGCAGGAACTCTCGGTCCGAATCGAATGACGACATTTATTTAAAACAGTTCCCTCTTCAGTAACGAAATACTAAATAAACTATACTGGTAATGGAAATCGTATTTATTTTTGTATATTATAAACAAGAATGCGTCTCGCCTACAGAGAAGTAGCAAGTAAAACTTCCTCATTCATAAGTACCAGACTTGTGGGTCTCATGTGAGTCAGCCCTTTGTATCAGTTCGCTTGTTAGCACTTCGAAAAATTGTTTATTTCGGTGATAGCGACGTGATAACAAGAAGTCAGAGTGGAGACAGGAAGTGATTGCCTATTGTTCATGGAGCATTTCACAAAGCACATTGTGACGTGTATGTCCATTGTTAGGGAACGGGTCGGCGAACACATTTCGGTGGAGATGGATTCTTGGAAACCATCCCATTAAAGGACAACGTTTTCCTTGTTTACGGGGTACGGGTGATCAACAGACATTTCCCTGGTTACGGAAAGGAAAGATGTTTTCGCTTTTTCGCTCTCGGTCCGACCCGATGTTATATAACAGGAAACCCCAATCAGATCAAGTCAGAAACAAAATGGCTCCTAGAGTTCATAGGCTGCTCAGAATCATAGAGAGACTCATCTCAAACCTCATGACAGGTTATAGAACAAAAGGAAAAATTTTCAGTAACATGCTATAAGTGTGATACGTAAGCTTGAATGGACTATTGAACTGCAATTCTAATATATTGTCGCGTGTCGGGCGTATAACGCGACAAATAACTTCACGCCGTATTTGATATAGCGAATTTTATTTCACATTCGCACTTACGATCGCCCAAATTACAGATTTACGATTACTGCTATCTGCAGTATCACAAATACTACACTTTCAATGCCACAATACAACTGACTGGTTGCTGGCTAACTCGGAACTAACTCGGAGGTAGCTCGAGGACTGACTCGTAGGTAGCTCCCCGACTCACTGTGAATAGCCTTCGCTGCGCCTCATGTAGCCTCGATCGGACAATACAGAAAACGGCCACGTTATATGCACCCTTGTTGCCTGGCGCTGTGTTGCTAGTAACGCTAGCGGTAGTAACCGCTGTTACCACCGTCGTCTCTCGCAATCCTGTTTACCCGTGCTGCCCTTGGTGACGTCATCGCTGTTGACTCGCTTTGCATAGCGACCAGGATGCTAGGACTCGGCTAACTTCGGCTCACTTCGGCTTCGCTCGGCGCCGCTCGTGACGTCACCGCGGGGAGAGTTGCGGGGTGATTACTCGCCTATTACGCGAGCGCTACGTTACCGCTACGTGCAGCTGGGGAGGTAGGGGTCAACATGTCACAATAT